>NW_006239157.1:642863-723162 GCF_000226075.1 Solanum tuberosum
AAAGCCTTACATACCTTGCTGTACCACCTTGTAGTTACCTTGAAGTACCTTCCTTTCTTTTCAAATACTTATCTACAATAGAGTAGGTGATAAACTAGTATTAGTAGTTGCTAAACATGCTTAGGCAGTCCAATCTCACTCAACAATAATGCTCGGGCAGCAAACCTGTAGTTACCAAACTAAGGGTGTTCTTTCAATCTCCGCCTTCTTTTATTGCATTTGTACACTACACAGCTATAGTTCAATATCAACAATTTACACCCTTCCTAGACATCAACCAAGTTGTCCCAATATATTTACACATCAACGTGTCCCAAAACAGTCCCAACAATCCAACTTACAATAGAGGACGTGAAACTATGGTTTCCCATCATCATCCCACGAGTTCTTATCAACAGTATACTTAAAATATCATACTTAGACTCGTTTTTAAGGAAGACAAAGATAGGGCAGTCACTTTACCTTAATTCTTCTAACTCATTTTCTTTTAACTTTAACTCTTCAATAACTTGAGCTTCCCTTCACATAAGCCAAAGTAAAAGAGAAAAGCCTTTCAATAACAAAGGAAAGTGAGCAATTAACCTTTTGACAAATTCAGTCCTCTACTTGTTCTTAACAAATAACATGTTTATCTAGCATTCCAAGAGAGAACTAGGCTAAATCCATTAGTAATTTCACTTATGTTACCTTGCAAGGGCTTGGTTTTATCTAGGAACCCTAGGAACTTGTGGTTGCCGCTATGCTTTGAAAGAGAGAGGAGAAGCTTAGAGAGAAATCTAATTTTTTTATCTATTCTTAAAAGTGAGGAAATGGCCAGCAACTTGGGGATTATAAAGGTCTTATTTTTCCCCACCTCTTAAGTTGTAATATCAACCACTAATTTATCAAATTGGTCCAAGTAGGTGATGCATCTGCTTGGAATTATATATACGCAAAATGGTCCTTTTATGTACTCATCTTGGCTGCAATCTTTCCCCTTTCTAATATTCATCCATGGGCTAGAATTATACCCTAAATTTGGGCCTTATTCTTTATTGGGCTCAAGTAGTTGGACTTGGACAGATTGGTGTGAGGCATCATCTCCATTCCTTTTTCCTTTTTATTTAATTTGAGCCTCAAGTGAGCCCACTAATGCATGAACTAATCTTCCCCATCTACCTAGCCCATTTGAGCTAACCAAGGAGGTGACACCTGCTAGCTTTATAAATTCCAACAAGCACCTCAATTGTTTTATTCGTTTTCCGAGCGTAATCTCGTTAGTTTAACTCAAAACTTATATACACTTGATCACCTTAACTTTTAGACTTACATATAGCCCTTCGATCCAGAATTTCAATACTTCTAAAATTTGACGTTCACTCGATCGTGAAATAGTGCAATGTATGGGAGGTACCCTTATAGCTTCTTTATTGTCACCATTCATCTTGGAAATCAAGTTCATTACTTATACCACCAAATTAACTCAAGTTCCATATGTGTAGGACTTGTACACATAAAATATGGGGTGTTACATGGTCATTCGTATCACATGGCTTATAAAGATCATAACACACAGAAAGGTAAAGACAAGAATGTAACATACATGATCCCACAAGAGTTAACAAAGGTGGTCTTCTGTTCTGATTTACGCACACATATATTAATACTTGGTTTCATTCGAACTCTTATTTTATATATGTTATTGCCTTACATATTCAGTACATTTTTTTGTACTGACGTCCCTCACGGGGGGACGCTGCATTTCATGTTGCAGGCACAGGTACTCCAGCTAGTAGACCTGCTCAGTAGGAGCACACAACACTCAGCTACTTTTGGTGAGCTCCAGATTGATTCAGAGCTTTACTAAGTCCTTGGTAGATTCATTTTGGTATTGTATCATAGTTAAGGGTAAGGCGGGGTCTGTCCCGACCTACTCTAAGGTTTCCATTTTTAGAGGCTTTGTAGACTAATGTATATGGTTCAAGTGTGTCTTAACAAGTTGTGCCCTCAACGGCCAAGTTTTGTATATAAGTTTTGGGTCTACTTATGTTGGTTCTTATTGCTGCATTCCATGTGAACTTGTCATAACTTTAAGATTGTCATAGTTATATGCATAGTAAGCACAGGTTACATGTTGGTTCTGTCGGGCCTTTAGGGCATCGGGTGTCTGTCCGTCTTAATGGGATTTGAGGCGTGACATCTTGCTAGAGCCTTAGTCGATGTAAATGGACAACAACTAACTGAATATCTTTATATGTTAACTGTACTCACATTTAAAATAATTGAGTTCGCATGCTCTCCTGATTATCTTTTGTCTCTTGGAATTCTACCATTCAACACAATATTTACAAAGTAGGAAAACACACAGAATAACATCAAATGATAAAGATGAGTAGTACCATAAGGTAGAGTAATTTTAGCATTACTATATATCCTTGATGATTGTTGTACTCCTTTTTGACCGCTATTATGGTCGGGAACTTGTAAGTATTAAGACATTAGTTAACAATCCTTTTATAGGATTAAAATTTCATTAAGAATTTCTAAGACTTGTACAATTTATTTACCTTTTCATTTGAAGTGCCGTTGATATCTTGAGGAAGAGATTCATTAGAAGCATACTTTTGCATGAATTTTCTCATTTGGAGTAATTTTGATTGCAGCTTCTCGTGGTTTTGATTCATCAAATCCATTACTTCATTTTTTTTCCTTTAACTCAGTTATTTCTTGTTCTAAACCATGAACATACCTACTCTTCTTATTTCCCAACACTTTAGAGTACCCATAACCTTCCCAAGCAACATTGTGAGGAGGTTGGTCAGTAGATCTTTCATTATTGCTCATCCTTTCATTTATCATATCCTGATCATAGAATGCACAATCAACATTTTTAGATTAGTTCATGTTGTAACTGATGAGTTTATTCTGACGGATTATAAGGTGAGTGGATTTGATACCAGTTTTTCCACTCTCTATGTAATCTATCTTGGTTTGTCTCTAGTTGTGTGTGTGATCATGAATACTCCCTGTTTTCTCTACCAAAAGAATGTACAAACCTACGACGAGGTGCACATTATTTGACGCCCAATTTGAGTATCCAATCACAACTCAACTTATATGGTCAACCAACTTGGAGGAGAAAGTCCAGTCGGGAATCAAGGACAAAAATAGAGCTTAGCTGAAAATCAAGAACAACTGAGCAGTACTCAATCGAATAATCATGTTGCTCTGAAACAGTTTGAAGCGACAAGTATATGATATTTGCAGACTCATAGAACTAAGCTAGTCTCAGGAAAATTTACCTTGTTTGAGTGTAAATTTTTATTCACACACCTCTCCACATCCATCACAAGGATTTTGGAAGTAATGAAATTCAACTCTCCGACAGTATATGATATTTTTATGGACCATTGAGTTGGTTCTTAGTGTTATTGTTGAGTTGATTCTTAGTGTTACTGTCGGAGAATCAACACTAGAAGGCCAATGTATCACTAAAAGTCATGTAAATTCATGAGGTGTTAAAACTTAAACAAAGTATTATAGGAATGTGAAAACACTTGTAAATAAAGTGAGTTTTTCAAATTGAACAGGGAGAATTCAAATTTTTTGACAACAAGAAACTTTATATGTTGGATGTGGATGATGATGACCACTACTATGTTCACCCTGTTAGCCTGTTTATAAACACTAAAGCTAGTTGCTGGGCTCCCTTTCCGTCTTGGCTACTTTCTGCTAGATTTCCTCCATCATTCTTGTTTATTTTGATCAAATATTAATGCCTAATATCTTATGCTTGATAGGCGATGGATTGGCTGAATCCTCAATATTAGTGGTTGTATTATCTGACCAAGAAACACTCATCCGTTGATAATCTGTGAGAACTTAGTTGTTTACTAGTTCCTCCATCTGTATTCATCAAAGAAAGGTGCACAAGCTCCTACAAATCAGTACCCTATAGTTTCAAATAACTTTGGAAAGTATGTCCTAACCATTCTAGAAACAAAATGTACATGAAGCAGCCAGACATGACTGGTGATCTTCACCCTCAAAATCATCAGCACAATGCCATAAATGAGGTGATACGAGAACCACCTCCTGATACGGTTGTTCAGACTTTTGCTGCCCGTTTAAGGCATAATCAGGCATAGTAAAAGGAAGGATTAAGAAGCAAAAATAAAGGGTTAAAACAAATGTGAGAAGGCACAAGTTGATCACAAGAAAATACAGCAGCATGACAGCGTGGGAACTGAAATTTCAAACTCTAAAACAAATCATCAGTTGCAGCATCAAGTGTTATGTGTCAGTTTAATCTCCAGATTTTCTTGTCTCAGTTTTTTTAATACCTATCTGTTTTGAATCCGGAATTTCAAGAAAGGTAAGATCCCAGAAGGGCAGATTGATAATTCAACCACACACACCTAGCAAATATTTTCTGCAATTATTAGATGAGCTGAAAATACATTAGTAAAAAAAAGAAAATTAATCAAAAAGAAAATTAATCAAAAATGTATTTCAACGAAAATATTCATCCTATTAGTATATAGGGTATAATACAGGAGATGGTCGTCAACATGTTTGGTATCTTTTAATGAAGTCCTAAAGGTAATCAATGCCTTCAGTTGTCAAAGAAAAAGCATGATTTTTAGGAGCCCTGTTTATAGCAAATAATATTTCTGGAAGCATGTTATCAAATTTCTAGTATTTGTGATTTTTTTGTGTATTAAGTTTCCATGATGTTGGCATTGTTTAGGTACCCTCATAAATAAGAAACCTAATACATTTAACATAACTTGAACTATTGACATTTCAAAATTAAACAAAAAAAGAAGAAAGGATCATCATTGAACAAAGCTAGTTGTAAATATTGGTACTTCTAACAAGTTGGAAAGGGTGGGTGTAGCTAACTAGTTGTTGCTCGGAACTTTATAAAATTTAGTTTTTCCATTTGAAAACAGAAACACAAGTTTATGACATTTTTTTCTCAATGCTCATACAGTACAAAGGTATAAAGGTGAAGCACTGATTAAAGTGGCATGAAGGTTTAGAAGATCAAAGCGTGGAAGAAGGTGATTTATTCCCTGGAAACAAGCTTGGGATTTAACTATGAGAGTATCCAATGATCAATTTGAGTTATAAGTGAAATTCCTCCCATTAGAAACATAAAGCATAAGCTTCTGTGAAAAAAGATTTGGGATCTACCTAACTACAACCATAATTGGGGACTACATATAAGAACAATAGTTCATTACACTAATCTAACGCGTATCATATAATCTTGTCAATCATCCTCTGTTGTTAGCTAAGTTGATTCTCTTTAAGAAAGCAGAACTTGAACTGAACAATTTTGACCTGTAAAATTTGTGCAGCTACAAAAAAATTGAAGAAATTTGTGATATTGTATGTGGTTGGTACTGAACCAACAATTGCTGCCCTGGAAAGGTTTATAGCTTCCCTGTGGAATTTTGTAGCAAAACCAGAGTTTTACTGTCACAATGAGGGCTACTTTATGCTGCTATTTGACAGTATGGAGGACAGGATTGAAGTCTTATACTTTGGCCCTTATATTATGAATAGTAGACCAATAATTGTTAAATTGTGGGCTGCTCACTTTGATTTACATGATGAAGTTTTTAAAACCATCCCATTATAGGTCTAATTTCCCAATTTACCACTGAATTGTTGGTCTAAGAAGGCACTTAGTAAAATTGGGAGTGGAGCAGAAGTCCCTACTTATGTTGATAGTTATACTACTCATACTGAGGAATTGTGCTTCAGATACTGTTCAAGTGTGGCCTATGCAAAACTAGACATAACAGGGACAAACGAAGACTGCTTGCTTTGGTTTGATGAGCTGGTGGACATCAGAGAGTTTGGTTTTAGTGGGCAAGATATCTATATAAAGTTGGACTCTTCTGAGACAGAAATAAGTACATGTTGGTATGCTTCTTTACATTAGTCTTGAGTTTCCTACTTATCACACTAAGGGGAATTTATATGAATCATCAGAAAACTCCAGTAAAGAGATATTAAAGAAATTCAGAATCAGCTTGCCATTGGCAGCATTAAGACTTCTCTCAGTGCTATGCTTGATCTTGTACATTAGGCATACAAAGAAAAAGAAGAAGAAGAAAGAGGAGGAGAATCAGAATCAATAACGTTTTAGTGAAGGTAAACCAGATGTTTTGCTACTTTGAAATTTGATATAAGTGGCTTGAATTGATGGTAAATCTTAGAAATTCTTTTTAACATCCAATTAAGTCCTTATTTTGATAGGAAGCTCTGAAATGTTGTACATTAATAAGAGCAAAAATGATGATCTAGATTTATCACCGTTTGATTTTTCCACTATCTTGGACGTTACCAATAACTTTTCTTTGAGCAACAAGCTTGGAGAGGGTGGTTTTGGACCTGTTTACAAGGTAACGATGTTAACTTCAACTCTTTCTTTTTCTCTAAAAAACTTCCTATCTTCAATATATTATATATGCTGCAACATTGACAAACTTTTGGAACCTTTAAAAGGAAACAAGTTTCCGATTAGAAAATATATCTCCCATTCTCCTGAAATGTCATTAAAAGTTAATTCCACTTCAAACAAACTATCTAAAAAAGTTCACTTAGCATTTTTCAATAGAAAAACTAGAGAAACTAATTGCCTGAGGATATTTACGGTACACTGAAAGATGGAAAAGAAATAGCAGTAAAGAGACTTTCAAGATACTCAGCATAGGGAACTAATGAGTTCAAGAATAAGGTTATCTTCATTGCTAAACTCCAGCATCGGAATCTTGTGAAGCTTCTTGGTTGCTATTTCCAAGCAGAAGAAAAGTTGTTGGTTTATGAGTACATGCCAAATAATAGCTTGGATTGGTTCTCACTTCTTTGAACTCTTATAATACATTTGGTTATATGTAGCAATAGTTCAATTAGCTGCAGTTGGATTGCTTATCACTTCTCTTAACTCTTGATTTTTGCACATACAAATAGGAGGTCACTGCTTAATTGGCCTAAGTGCTTCCATATTATTTTAATTGGCCTAAGTGCGTCCATATTATTAATGGAATTTAAGATAGCACAGAAACAACAACCCAAGCAGTGGCAACATAAGAAGGATCAGAAACCAGATCATATTGAAGGGAAAGCTACTAATAGTAAGGAGCTCAGATCTAATGGGGCACCTCCCAACATCGATATTATGCAGAATTGGCAAACAGTGAAAAACATACCAACCAGCAAAGGAGTTAGTCCTCCTAAAGATGGGGTAAGTATTACGACCACTAATGGATTTACTATCCTCAACACGGGAGGATAAACTAAGATGGATGTGGGACAAGGAAGTACCTAGTATTGAGATGATGGTGGACAAAACGCTCACTCACCTCAATGTCTATTGGACTACTAAGGAGAAGGCCAATGGAGCAGCTTGGACTACAAAAGAGAAACCTTCAAAAATAATGGAGTCAACACTAGAAACAACTCAAGCTGGTGAAAACATATTAGGAAATTGGCTGACCCTCACGATACTTTAAACTAACCAATTTTAATCAGATATTGACTTAAGTTACCAAACGATGAGAACCCAAACTAATGAATATTCAGATGGAACAGGTCCAAACGAAACATAATAGATTTTTTATATAGAGAACCTGAACATAATTGTTTTTATAGCTTTACATATTTATAGTTTCTTTCCATGTTTAATATCAAAACACACACAAAAAGGTAATCCAACACCTACAAAAATTAAGTAAGCTAGATTACCTGTTTTTTGTATCACAACTATAGAACATGTAGTTATTTTAAAACAAAACAAAAAGAGTACATGTCATTTGTGATTAAAAAAAACTACAAAATGCCATTCAACACCCCAAAACCAATCTGAGAAATTCATGAGTAAAGGAGTATAAAGGAAAATGATAAACCAAAGTAAAAATAACACAACATCAGTTTTGGATTAGCACAACATAACCAAAATGGTATTTACTCTCTCAACTTGATGGTTTAGTTCAAATTAATTCCAAAACTTGTCGAAAACACCTAACACAACTTTCTCAAGACTAGTACGTAGGATAGCGAGAAACAGAAAAAAGTTATATAGAGAATTGAAAAACAGAGACATTTTTTAAAAACATTATAAAACGAAAGGAAAATTTCAGAATATTGAAAAAAAACAGAGCATAACAAATAAGTTAGTGCTAACGGTTAGCTTAGCTTCTCACTTGAAGTGACAACCACTCGTTTTTATGAACACTGCTCAAGAATTAGCCAAAACTTTTTATAGCTTAGCTTATGAAAAAAACAGAGCATAAAAGAGATATTATTAGTGCTACAGGTTAGCTTAGTTTCTCGCTTTAAGAGACAAAACACTCGCTTAAGAACACTGCTCAAGAGTTAGCTAAACAAGTAACTACCAGAAATATCGATAACATAATTTTATCAACTCAAGTAAAAATATTGATATTCATCTGATATAGTCGATAACATTCGAACAATCACAAATAATTGAATTTAATCACATCAACCTTACAAATAGAGTAATCTATTCAATCAGTTGCCCATAAAATTAATAGCATGCATAAATCACAAAACACAGTTAGAAAATACAAAAAAAAAACTTACTTTAACAAAATCACAAATTGTTGTAACTAATTTGAATACCTGGAAGTAGGATTTGGTTCGACGAAAAGTGAAGGGCAAGATGAATGTTGTAAAACCTTCCAAAAATGTAAAATAAGAAAAACAAAACAATTAAGAATCCTTCAAACTTCAGACGATTTGAAAAATCAATTCTTGTTCAATAATTTGACAAACTTGATCGAAAAATATAACCTACTAGAGCAAAGTCACAGCAGTCTCATTGTGATGAAGGGTCATTTTATTAACACCATGAATCTGAAATTGAATTGTGAAGATGGAGAGTTTGAAGGCTTACCTGAATCGTTTCTCTTGTAGCAAACACGTTGAGCTGGTTGAGAGAGGAGAATTATCGTGGAAGCAGAGGAATAGGGTTTTGTTTTTAATATTCCTTATTAACAATGGGAGGGAATAAAATTGGAGGGAAACCTAAAGAATCAAGAATGCTACGTTTATTAGTACCTTTTACTGGCTAATTATTTTATTTGTCACTTAAAAAAAACCTTTTACTGGTTAATTATTTTAATAGTCACTAAAAAATAATTTTTACCAGCTATTCTTCATCTGACACGAATATTTCAGCTTAAAGATTTAATCAATGGCAATTCATTAATTGGCGCTAAATAATTGCCGCCAATACCCCATTTTGTATAGTATGGGGTCTTATCCATACATTGCACAAGTATGACTTGAGGTTACCTAGGAAGTGTCTCTCATATATGATGTATGTTTAGATTGGATTGTTGCTATAGTTGTGTTTCATGATGTGTTTGACTAAAGGTGAATACTCCCTTGTCTATGAGAAATATGCTAAGGATGAGATCAAAGATGGTAAGTATGTATGATTGCCTAAGGTGGTACTTAGTATGGGTGAGATTATAGGGTCTTATCCATAAATTGCGCAGGTATGACTTGAAGCTACTTATGAAGTATTCCTCTTATGGTACGATGGACTAAGGGCTAACTAATGCTTATATTATGCCTATGTCAAAGATTATGCCTATGACTATGTTGTTGTCTCTTTTGCTTATAGTTTATGTTTTATGAAGTATCTCTTATGATTATGGCATATGTCTTATGTTGACTAACCCTTATGTTATGCTCTTATGATGTTGTGTTAGCTATCATATTTAGTACATTTTGTACTAACCCATACTCTTGCTTACATTTTTATCAAATGTACGGTCTGGTGATATGGAGTTCCATTCTCGTGGCTAGGTTTCTAGTAGAGCAAGGAGTGGAAGACCTGGTGAATCCTCACAGCATCGAGTATGTGATCACTTTTCGTTTATGTCTTTATTTTATGTGTTAGACTTTTGTATGGGCTGCGTCCCAAAGATTTATTCAAATTGATTTAGATGGTTTGGGACAAAGTGTTAAACACTTCTGCTTGCTTTTATAAAAAACTTTGATTGTATGGAAAAAAGTTTTAAAATTCCACATCATTTCTATTGATTTATGTTATGATTTGATAAGGGGCTTGTTTGAGGCCTCTCGGGGTCTTGTACGCCTTGTTATATTTAGGGTGTACCCCTGGGTCGTGACAAACTTAGTATCAGAGCACAAGGTTTATAATGATTCTAGGTTGATGTCTCAAAACCACGTCTAGTATAGTCTTGTTCATAAGTGTGAAGCGCGCCACATTTATGAATGGGAAGTTATTAGATTATTAGGAAACTTCAATTCGTTCCCTTCTCTAAGTCGTGCCATAGAGTTTATCTCTATAAGGTCTTTATCCTAATCCTTACTCGATGGTCTACAGGATATGGATTATACAACGGCAAATGCTAGAAGGAATGAGGAAGACGTGGTGGATTAAAAGGTTCCCCCACAAGCTCCACAAGCTCCGATTACCCCTATGGATGAGAATGTTATAAATGCGCAGTTTAGATTGGCGATCCAAATGTTAGCCCAAGCCATGACGGCACAAATGAATAGGGAGGTGGTAGCTCCGGTGAACCCAATAGTGGGTATGGCTGCTTCAACAGTGAGGGATTTTATGAGGATGAACCCTCTGGAGTTTTATGGCTCCAAAGTGGAAGAGGATCCTAAGGGGTTTATATATGAGGTTTATAAGGTACTTGCTATCATGGGGGTGACTTCGGTAGAAAAAGCGGAGCTAGCCGCTTACCAATTGACAGATGTTGCTCAAGTGTGGTATGAATAATGGAAAGCTGGGAGGCCGGTTGATGTGAGGCTAAAATACATATTTTTAATCATTATTTGCCTCGCATTTATTATTTATATTTGTCCTTTTTAAGCATGGATTTTATGAATTGTGGTTAATAGTGTATCTTATTTGTAGGATTAAATTGATGAGAAAATAAAGAAGTTTGGAGCTAAAACGAATTAAATATGGAAGGTTGAAGAAGAAAATCAAGCAGACAGCTTAATGGATTAAATTGAATATTATATTATATTTATATATATGTGAATCAAACGTTGCAAAAGATAAAGAAAGAAGAAAGAAAACATACAAGATGCCACGTGGCAACAATATGAAGGACCCAATTATGTGAGGCGGCGGACGAAGCATAGTTTCACGTGGAATCCAACTCCATCAAGGTTTTTGGTTCCCAATTTGCTTTGGACTCAATTATTTTATTCAAGGTTTCCTACATCTATAAATAGTCCATGAGAATAATTATTAGGGGAACAGGATACAATGTAGAAATTAACTTTTTATGTAGGGTTTTATCTTTTCTTTCTCTTTTATTTATTTTACATTTTTAATTTGAATGATTCGTTGTAATTGCTCTATGTCTATGTGGAGTTAAACTTCTTGCTCTTGGATTATATTTACTTACAATATGATTGTTTAGTGATTTTGATTCGGCATAATTATTTATCATATTGGTTGTTCTTATATTCTTGTAGTTACAATTTTGATGTTTGATCACCATTAGAATAAATACATTGTCCGAATTGAACTCGGGAGAGGAATAAGAGGATATAACGTGGAATATAAGAAGCATGATTTTTTCTTGCATGTCACTTGAATTGTTTTGTGTCTAGGATAGGGATATACCTAGGTGCCTTTCTTGGCTCAAATACGGGAAGACAACTTAATGCTCCATAGTTGGTCCAGTCTATCCCCGCTCAACGATGTAGATAGGTTGTCAATTGTGGTAGACGGTTAGAGGTCGGGAGATCATGACTATATTATCAACCCCGTGAATCAGCAACTAGATAATCAAATAAGTTGCTGAAATTGATACTTTACATGATTGTTAGTTAAATTATAATCCTAGATCGATTCATTAATTGATTGTGTAAGCATCTATCTTTTTTTAGTTAATTGGTTTTTAGTTAGTTTATCTTTATTTTTAGTTTAGCTAATATATTCATCTTTTGAAATCCTCCCCTTAAATAAATATTTTGAATTATTATAAGTTAGTAAATGGTTAATTGACAAGTCATTTGGGTTTGATAATCCGGCTCTTTTAGGGCCACTATATTACCTACGCGACCACGTACACTTGCATGTACAACTGGGAGCAACACCGGTAGGAGTGGGTCCAATAGAGTGGGAAGTGTTCAAACTAGTGTTTCTTGATAGGTTCTTTTCCCCGAGAGTTGAGGGAAGATAAGTTGGAAGAGTTCATTAACCTTAGGCAAGGTAGCATGAGTGTTAAGGAGTATGCCTTGAAATTTACCCATCTATCCAAGTATGCTCCATTTATGTTGGCGAATTCGAGGGATATGATGACTAGGTTTTTGACGGGCGTGTCTGATATAGTAGGAAAAGAATTTCATACGGCAATACTCCTTCATGATATGGATATATCACATCTTATGGTGTACGCCCAACAAATTGAGGAGTCAAAACTAAAGGAAAAGAATAGGGAGGTTAAAAGAGTTAGGACCGGTGATGGGAACTTCTCCAATGCTAGGTCCGATGGACAACGTAGACCTAAGTTTAAACAAAGGTATTCCGATCAAGATTCTCCCAATACCCCTAGGTTTAACCAAGAAAAGGGTGGTGGGTCTCCATTACCTAAGCCATCGCACCAAGTGTGGAAGGAATCACTATGGTAGGTTCCTAGCCGGCATGGATGGTTGTTATGGTTGTGGAAAAAATGGTCATAAAATTATGGTTTGCCCGGTGCTTAAGGCTATGGGAAGAGAGGATAAGTAGGTTGCTTCTAGTGGTTCAGATGTGAATACTCCAAAGAAGAATAGGTTTTATGCTCTCCAAGCTAGAGGTGAACAAGAGTGTCCCCCGGATGTGACTACCGGTATGTGTTTTATGTTTTACTAGATTCCGGTATTGTTTGGTCTTTTGGGACTTGATATGTTATACTTTGAAGTTGTCTTTAGTATGAATGAGCTTCATTGTTGTTTTAGGTATTGATGGTAGAACCCTACTTGACCATTTTGAGTTTTAGGTAGGTTGAAATGTTTGATAAATAGGATGTTTAAGTAATGCCTAGATGGGGTTATGGAGTAGACTCCTATGAGGGTTAGTAGTATAGTTCACCATGGTTTAGAGTCATATTAGGTGATGGATGTGAAGGCTTAGTGATAACTTAATCCGACCTTAGTTGAATTGAAATAACTAGTGCTTAGAATGACCGTTTAGGCTTGCTCCCAAGGGGGGAGATGGTGTGCTTAGGAAGCAAGGTCGTTGAGTGTTCTTAATGTTAATGGTTTGGTCTATGTGTGAAGTCCTGTGAGTTTTAGATGTTTCCATGATTTTCTTATGTGATGCATGTTCATGAAAACTTGTGTTTAGAAAGAAAATGAGTTTGCATAATTGTTTTCCCCATGTTGTAGTGCATTGAGTGTAAGTTGCCTATAGACTTCATGAGGTGAATTGATGAGCATGCCTTAGTTAGGAGTTGAGAGATTCCTCCATGAATATATGCTTTGTGAGAGTAAATTTCATTTGATCTCCATGAGTGTATGTGAGCATGTTTTAGTTCGGAGAGGGTAGTACCTCATTGAACATGAGTAGATGCTGAGTTTCATGCACTTTTGGGTTGTTAGATGAAGTTCCTACTTCCTTGTGTTGCATTGATGCATTAAGTATGTTTACGAGATGAAGTTCCTCCTTCGGTTATCTGCATTTAGATGAGTTGCATTCATGATGGGTTGCTAGTCTAGAGTCGTAACCCTTAAGAAGTGCCTAGGACATTATTCGAGAACAAATGTTCCCAAGGGGGAGATATTGTTACACCGCGGAAACTAGTACGATAAACTAGTGCTTGACGTGAGGGTTAGAGTCGTGAAGAACTCCCTGTACTTAAAATCAAGGGTTTCGGGTTAGAATGTCAAGGTACAACCCTCTCAAGGACCAACCAAGGGCCCTTGAGAAGGACCCTAGAATCCGCCCCAATAAAATAGTACACCTAGGGAGGGACCCACGCCCCGTAGGGGTCCATGCCCCGTGGGTGAGGGGTCATAGTTCAGGGTCCCAAAAATAGGCCCCAGCCAATCAACCCATGATTGACCAGCACTCCCCGTGGGCGTAGTCTCGTGGGTGAGGCAGTAAGTTAGATTTGGGCGGTTAAATGGGGGCTTATTGGAACTTTCCAAAATTAATTAACAGTTAAGTGGTGTCGTGGGTCAGGGTCCCAAAAATAGGCCCTAGCCAATCAATCCACGATTGACTAGCACGGCCCGTGGGCATGGTCTCGAAGGTGAGGCAGTAGTTGGATTTGGGCGATTAAGTGGGGACTTAGTGGAACTTTCCAGATTAATTAAGGGTTAAGTAATGTCATTTTAACCTCATATAGACCACTTATATAAAGAATTTAGATCCCTAAATTCATTGATCCTAGTCATTATTTCAACTCACCAAAAAAGAACCCAATTCCCTCTCAAATATTCTCTCTAAAGAAGAAGAAGAAGAAGAAGAATCAAGCTAGGTCAAAATCGTCCAATCTTTCAAGCTTTGTGAGGGCTTTGTATTCCATGGATTCTTCCATCCATGGAGTCCCCTAGAATTTCCCCAATTGTGAAGATGAAATCCCCAATTCAAGTTAGGGTTCCTTCCAATATTGTGGGTTAAGTTGATTATGGTTCCAATTGAGTGGATATTCATTGTTTATGATTGAATTAGTATTGAATCATATTATTATGATGAAATTACAGGTTTTCTATGTCTAGCCCTAGTCTAATTGATGAAGTTGAAGTACTGTGGGTTTATGCCTTGAAGAGGGAAATTGAGGATTTAGATATAATCTTCTAGGGTTGATGCTAGGTATAGTAATTGTTTGACAATAAAATTATATAGACGTGAATTCAATTAGATTAAAGTATATATGATAGATCATGACTAGTAATGCTTGAGAATGAACCTTTATGATGATATATGATTAGAATCACTTATGAGAATGAAGTATGTGATTAGAATGCCTTGTAATATAGGTACATATGATGATTTTTAAGAAGTAAAGCTATTGAGAGTAAGGCTTGTAGATATGAATGTTGACTTCAAGGGTTTTGAAGGTTAAGCTAATATGATGAATTATGTATGTTAAGGCCCTAAGAGGGAAGTTGATATGATGATGGTAGACTATTAGGTAGAGTTGTTGTGAAAGGACTTTACCCACCTCATCTACCTTATGAATGTTTGAATGCATAAAGTGATAGAATCACCTGAAACATGAATTGCTTGTCAAGGGCATACGTTCATTAGTCATGAGTAAGGATTAATAACTAGTCTAAGGGGTGTATGCTTGGCCTCGAATGGATATTGACAATGAGATGGAGGCTCACACATAGTTGGGTTCGGGCTTCCAAAATAAAGGAGGCTCACACATAGTTGAGTCCGGGATTCCAAAATAAAGAAGGCTCACACCTAGTTGAGTCTGGGATTCCAAAATAAAAGAGGCTCACACCTACTTGAGTCTGGGATTCCAAAGTAAGGGGAACTCTCACATAGTAGGGTCAAAGTTTTCCCAAAGTAGGTCTCCTGAGATGGAAGCCTTCACCTAGTGGAGTCCGGATTTCTAGTAGCAATCTCCGTATACAATGAGCTAATACATACTTTAAGAACTATCTCCTAGTGTTCAAAAGAATTAATGAACTAAGACATACTTAACGAAGTATCTCATATTGTTCACAATAATAATGAACTAAGACATGCTTTTAATGAAGTATCTCAAAGTTTTCACATTAATGAGGAACTAAGGTATTCTTAAGGGAGTATCTAATAGTGTTCCAAGGTGTGAAAAATAGGGACTAGTCTCCAACCAAGAAGTATTATTATGATGACCTAAAGTGGAACTTAGTATGGGCGGGATTATGGGGTCTTTTCTATGCAGTGCACAAGTATGACTTGAGGTTACCTAGGAATTGTTTGTCTTATATGATGTATGTTTAGATTGGATTGTTACTATAGTTGCCTTCCGTAATGTGTTTGCCTAAAGGTGAAGATTCCCTTGTCTATGAGAAATAAGCTAAGGATGATTTCAAAGATGGTAAGTATGTATGATGGCCTAAGGTGGTACTTAATTAGTATGGGTGAAATTATGAGGTCTTATCCATACATTGCACATGTATCAGTTGAAGCTACTTATGAAGTGTTCCTCTTATGGTATGAAGGACTAAGGGTTGACTAATGCTTATATTATTTTCACGAACCAACCCACCGAGCCATGCGGGCACCTACTCTAACACCTAAGTAGGAGAACCCTCAATTCCCAATAATTAAAACAATGCAGAAGATTAAGAAAACTAAGATAAAACAATTTCATGTAGATTTATAAATAAGAATTTTTGAAACAATTATAGTTAAGACTTGTAAAGTAATTAATACCCCCAAGAATCTAGTCTAAACAGGTAGAAGATCTACTAAAAATACAAGAAAGAACAAAATGTAAATTACAGAACTCCCACCACATGGAATAAAAGTAGAAACTATTGGAGATTGACTTCGTCCTCACCTACGAAACATCACCGAACCTGCATCCAGACTCTGCCAAAAAGGGATAGCAAGAGTAGTATTAGTACAAAACCACAGGTACTGGTAGGCATCATCGTTCAACCCGATACCCATCGTATAATATAAGAAATTGACCAGCAAAACATGCGACAAGACTATTCACTCCTCCACCTTCATATTTTCCTGCCCATACCCTTTTCGGATGTGACCACTACTAACCTGACCACCCACTCAGGAAATAATCCTTCCTTCTTCCACCTCACCACTCAACCCTTGACCCCATAGTACGTCCTATCAAGGCTTGTTAATCGTTCAATACTACCACTCTACCGGATAATAAATGTTCATTCGACAACACAACATAACACCACCCCAACTCTCAATGACAGTACTCATTACCACCTCCCTAAGGTAACACATAATGACACATGTACACCCGGTCTTTACTTACCGTATCACATCCCGATTGGAACCTAACCATTTTCAATTCTCTACACAAACAAATATATCCAACTAACTTACCACATCGCAACCCACCAATATTACAATATATAATGCACTAGCCAGTTATCAATTGAGGATCAATGAACAATTCCACATTCTCAACAATACACACATATGAAAAGTCAATGGTCCTCTCATAGAAGCCATACCCAAAATTTTAGTGTGCCGCATCGTGACACCTGTTCCAATATGTATGTCGGTATGTGACATCTGATCCTATGCAATGTTAGTGTGTTGGATTGTGACACCCGTTCCAATATGTATGTCAGTATGTGACATCCAATCCAATGCAATGTTAATGTGTCGGTATGTGACACCCGATCCAATTAGCACAAAACACAACCACAATCACATCCATAACGTACAATACTCACATCATATAGTCAAGTTGATGTAATTCTCACAAGAAGAATCACAATCATACATGGAAAGTAAGGATAGATAGATAGACACCAATACAGGAAACAAAAAGCAACCAAAGGGTATATTAAACCCAATGACCTCAATCCGTTAATCTAACAATAAGCACCTAACTCTTACGAAGACCTCAATATACCAAGTAACCAATGTTTCTAACAAAAGGCAACAAAAGCTTAACCAAGCTCTCAATACTCAAACATGAGTTTTAAGTTTTCAACATTCAAAATAATCAAGTCTAAAATGAACCCAAACTAGCTACTTATAGTTTTAGGATAAAAGGGCCCAAAAGTGACCCGAAGTGCCAAAGCGTGAGCCAAGTCGGGCACGCCTAGTAACTTGGGTGATGCGACGACCTGGTCGGCGAGTTTCTCTGCGTGGTCTTAAGCGCAGCCACGTTCTGTAATATTAGGGTAGTTGAGTCCAGGTTTCTAGAAGTGCCATAACTATGTTCCCACATAGGTCTTTAGCTAGTTGATCCACCTAGGCTAAAAATAATAGTTCTACCTTAGGCAAGTAGGACACCCCTTTTCGGTGTGGGGTAGACACCGGATTCTATGATTTAGCTCTCATGGTTTATGTCAGTTAATGTTAATCCCACTATGACATTATGTATAAGAATTTAAGTTATGAACTATAGTTACTTAATAAGCTTTCCTTAGTGTGGATAGGAGTATGGGATCTTATTTATACATTGCACAAGGAGGCTTTGATAGTACTTATGGTTTGCTTACATTATGATATGATGATCAGTATGTTGAATATGCTTGTATCTTATGATTTTACACTAATTTTCATGATGAACTCTAAACTTTGTGAAGTGCATACATTTCAACTAAATTGTCCTTTTTAGCATGATTTCAAGGATTTTTATGCATGGCTATCATACTTAGTGCATTTTTGTACTAACCCATATTTCTTCTACATTTTACCACAAAGTGTAGGTTCCGGTGTTTGTGGTCTTATCCCTTTGGTACAAGCTTGAATCAATTATTCTCCATGCTTGTGGTGAGTCCTCATGGATCCGAGGACAAGTGATATCTTGTCGTTTCTTTCATTCTATTGTATTAGACTTTCGGATTTCTATTGTAAGGGTTGTGACCTTATTTTTTTGAGACTTCGATTCTATTAGATGGCTTTATGAGACAAGTTAGACTCCCGCATTCCTTATATAAAGATTTTGAACTTAAATGTGTTTTTACTCTTTATTGTTCTTTACTTATGTGATGATATGCTAAGTGGCTTACATGGTGCCCTTAGGGGTATTACGTTCCATGTTTCGTCTAGGGGGTACCCTTGGGTCGTGACAAACTTGGTAATTCGAGTAAAAGGTTTAGAATGATTCTAGAATGATGTCTCATAAGAGTCTTGTCCATGAGTGTGAAGCGCACCACATTTATGAATGACAGGCTATAAGATGTTTAGGAAATTTCACTTGTTTCATTACTCTTGAATCGTGCCATAGAGTCTAACTCTATAAAAGTCTTTGTTCTAATTCTTCTCTTGTGTCTTCAAGAAATAAAAACACGAAGGGAAAATGCAAGAACGGTGGAAGAGGAGAATGTGAACAGAGGAGCTCCTCCTCAAGATAATCAAGCTCATCAAGAGAACCAAGCTCCAGTTGATCCCGTAATGGAGAATGTGACCCATGCGAAGTTTAGGTCCAGTATTCAATTGTTGGCTTAGGTTTTTACAACTCAAGACAATAGGGAAAGGATTGCTCCTATGCATACCAATGTGAACTCCACGGCATCTACATTGAGGGATTTCACAAGAATGAATCCTCCTGTGCTTCTTGGTTCCAAAGTAGGAGAGGATCCTCAAGAATTTGTGGGAGAGGTTTAAAAGATAATTGATGCCATGGGGGTGACTTCGGTAGAGAAAGTGGAGCTAGCCGCTTATCAATTGAAGAGTGTGGCCCAAGTATGGTATACTCAATAGAAGAGGAATAGGCCAGTAGGAGTGGGTCTTATAGATTGGGAGGTGTTCAAGAAAGCATTCCTTGAAAGGTTCTTTTCCCGAGAGAAGAGGGAAGCCAAGGTGGAAGAATTTATCAACCTTCGTCAAGGAGGTATAAGTGTTCAAGAATATTCTTTAAAGTTCACCGAATTGTCCAAGTATTCTCCGGCTATGGTGGCGGATCCTAGGGATGAGATGAATAGGTTTGTGACGGGTGTGTCTAGATTGGTAAGAAAAGAATGGCGTTCAGCAATGCTTCATGATAACATGGATATATCTCGTCTCATGGTGTATGCCCAACAAATGGAGGATCAGAAACTCCAAGACAAGAATACGGAGTTGAAGAGAGCTATAATGGATGATGGAAATTTCTCCAATAATAAGTCTGATGTGCAAGGTAGATCAAGGTTCAAGCCAAGGTTCCCCAATCAAGGATCCTCTAGTGATCCAAGGGTCAACAAGGATAGGGTATCTAACCCTAATCCCTAAGGAGGCAATAGTGGTGGTTCCTATGTTGCTAGGCCAAATTGTGCAAAGTGTGGTAGAAAACATGAGGGCAAATGCTTAATTGGCTCAGATGGGTGCTATAGTTGTGGAAAGAGTGGCCACAAGATGATATATTGTCCTATGCTCAAGGCCAAAGGGAGAGAAGGTAAGGAAGCTTCTCCAAGCGGTTCAAACCCCAATGCTCAAAAGCAAAACCATTTTTATGCCCTTCAATCCCGAGGTGACCAAGAGAGCTCCCCGGATGTGGTGACCGGTATGTTACGAATCTTTTCTATTGATGTTTATCCTTTATTAGATCCCGGTGCCACTTTGTCCTTTGTTACACCTCTTATGGCTATGAAGTTTGAAATACTCCTTGAAGTATTAATAGAGCCTTTTTCGGTCTCTACCCCGGTTGGTGACTCGGTAGTGGCAAAAAGAATCTATAGGAGTTGTCCCATCTCATTGTCTCATAAATTTACCTTGGTGGATTTGGTAGAGTTAGACATGCTAGATTTTGATGTAAATTTGGGTATGGATTGGTTGCATGCATGTTATGCCTCCATAGATTGTAGGACCCGGGTTGTCAAATTCCAATTTCCAAATGAGCCAATTTTAGAGTGCAAAGGGAAGAATTCTATCCCTAGAGGTCAATTTGTTTCTTGTCTCAAAGCTAGGAAAATGATCTGCAAAGGGTGCATTTACTATATTGTTAGGGTGATGGATGTTGAGTCTGAAACCCTTTCTCTAGAGTCGGTCCCCGTGGTGAATGAATTTCCAGAAGTCTTTCTCGATGACTTGCCCGGCATTCCTCCCATGTGGGAAATAGATTTTGGCATTTACCTGTTGCCAGATACGCAACCTATCTCCATTTCTCCTAATATAATGGCTCCGGCTGAGTTAAAGGAGTTGAAAGAGCAACTCAAGGATTTGCTAGACAAGGGTTTTATACAACCAAGTATCTCTCCATGGATGCTCCGGTGTTGTTTGTTAAAAAGAAGGATGGGTCTATTAAGATGTGCATTGACTATCGTCAATTGAACAAAGTGACCATTAAGACCAATTATCCCATTCCAAGAATAGATGACTTGTTTGATCAACTTTAAGGGGCTAGTTACTTCTCAAAAATTGACCTTCGTTCGGGATATCACCAACTAAGGGTGAGAGGGGATGATATACCCAAGACGACTTTCCGAACTAGATATGGGCACTATGAATTCCTTGTGATGTCATTTGGCCAAACTAATTCCCTGTCGGCATTTATGGACCTTATGAATAGGGTTTTCCGACAATATCTTGACATGCTCGTCATTGTGTTTATCGACGATATCTTGATCTATTCTAGGTGTGAGAGTGACCATAAGGACCATTTGAGAATTGTGTTGCAAGTCCTCAAGGATCATCAATTATTCACAATGTTTAGCAAATGCGAATTTTGGCTAAGGTTCGTGGCATTCCTAGGTCACATTGTGTCAAGTAAGGGTATAAAGGTAGATCCAAAGAAGACGGACTCAGTCAAGAGTTGGCCTAGACCTCTATCACCGACCACTATTAGAAGCTTTTTGGGTTTGGCCAGCTACTATAAAAGGTTTGTTGAGGGGTTTTCCTCTATCGCTTCTCCTTTGGTGGCCTTGACTCCAAAGAAAGCTAAGTTTGTGTGATCAGAGGCTTGTGTGAAAAGCTTCCAAGAATTGAAATATAGGCTTACCTCTGCTTCGGTGTTGACCTTACCGGAGGGTACCGATGGTTTTATTGTATATTGTGATGCCTCTAGAGTGGGTTTAGGATGTGTCCTCATGCAACATAGAAAAGTAATTGCCTATGCTTCAAGGCAACTCAAGGTACATGAGAAGAACTATCCGACACATGATCTCGAATTAGCGGTGATAGTATTTTCATTGAAAATATGAAGACATTACTTATATGGGGTCCATGTGGCTGTTTTCACCGATCACAAGACTCTCCAATATGTATTTAGCCAAAGAGACTTAAATCTCCGACAAATAAGGTGCTTAGAACTTTTAAAGGACTATGACATGAACGTCCTCTACCACCCTGGCAAAGCTAATGTGTTAGTGGATTCCCTTAGCCGGTTGTCCATGAGGAGTGTGACTCACTTTAAGGATGTGAAGAAAGAGTTGGCTCGTGATGTACATAGGTTGGCCCAGTTACGTGTCCAACTAGGAGATTCCCCTAAGGGTGGTGTCATGGTCCACAATATTTCTGAATCATCCTTTATGATGGATGTTAAGGCAAAGCAAGACCTTGATCCCATGGTTGTTGAGTTGAAAGAGTTGGTGCTCAAAAAGTCCGTCGAGGCTTTCTCCCAAGGGAGAGATGGGGTGCTTATGTATCAAGGTCGTTTATGTGTTCCGAATGTTGATGGATTGAAGAAAAAAAATTTAGAAGAAGCTCATTGTTCGCGGTATTCCATTCATTCGGGAGCCACCAAGATGCACCGTGACCTACGCAAAGTCTATTGGTGGAATGGTATGAAGAAGGATATAGCGGGTTTTGTAGCCAAGTGTCTGAATTTTCAACAAGTTAAGGCCGAGCACCGAACACCGGGAGGCTTGTCCCAAGATATAGATATTTCCACTTGGTAGTGGGAGGATGTGAATATGGATTTTATTGTGGGATTGCCTCGTACTCGAAGGCAACATGATTCCATTTGGATCATTATTGACCGGATGACAAAATCTGTCCACTTCATTCCCATCAAGGTTTCTTTTTCAGTGGAAGACTATGTCAAGTTATATATTAAGGAGGTAGTGAAGTTGCATGGGGTTCCTTTATCTATTATTTCAGATCGGGGTACTCAATTTACTTCACACTTTTGGAAGTCATTCCAAAAAGGGCTTGGTACTAAGGTTAAGCTTACCACGACTTGTCATCCCCAAACTGATGGGCAAGCGGAACATACTATCCAAACCTTAGAGGATATGTTGAGAGCATGTGTTATAGACTTCAAGGGTAATTGAGATGACCATCTACCATTGATAGAGTTTGCCTATAATAATAGTTACCACTCAAGTATTGCCATGGCTCCTTTTGAAGCTTTGTATGGTAGGAAATGTAGGTCTCTGATTGGTTGGTTAGAAATAGGTGAAATTGCTCTTGTTGGTCTCGAACTAGTTTATGAGGCCATTGAGAAAGTTCGACTCATTAGAAAGAAGTTGAGGACAGCCCAAAGTTGGCAAAAGTCTTATGCCGATGTTATAAGAAGGGATCCAGAATTTGAAGTTAATGATTGGGTCTACTTGAAAATATCACCTATGAAAGGTGTGATGAGGTTTGGCAAAAAGGGGAAGCTTAGTCCCCAGTATATGGGCCCATATAAAATCTTGAGACGTGTTGGGAAAGTTGCATATGAGTTAGACTTACCAAATGAGTTAGCTCTGGTTCACCCAGTCTTTCATGTTTCCATTCTCAAGAAGTGCATTGGTGATCCGGTATCCATTATTCTCTTAGAAGAATTGGGGGTTGATGAGAGTCTGTCATATGAGGAAGTTCGGGTAGAAATCTTGAACCGACAAGTTAGAAGGTTGAGAAACAAAGAAATAACTTCCTTGAAGGTTCTATGGAGGAATTATTTAGTTGAGGGTGCTACTTGGGAAGCTGAGGCCGATATGAAGTCCCGCTATGCTCATCTTTTTCCTTCTACTCCTATTCAAGCTTGAGGTAAGTAGTTCCTCTTGAGTTTTAGTGTTTTGGGAGTTATGTGAGTTATATGAGTTTTTCCATGATTTCCTTATGTTATGCATGTTCTTGATGAAAATTCATGTTTAGTAAGAAAATGAGTTTCCATGATTTATGTTCTTCTTGTTGTTGTATATTTAGTATGAGTTGTCTATTTGACTTCATGAGATGTGTTGATGAACATGCTTTAGTATGCTTTTGAGAGTATTGGCATATTGGCTCCACGATGTTGTGTTGAGCATTATTTTAGTTTGAGAAAGTAGTTTCTCGTATAAAATTTGAGAAACATTGAGTTTCATGCATATTGGGTTGTTAGATGTAGTTCCTACTCGCTTATGTTGCATTGATTATGATTGTGATGGAATTGAAGTTTCCTCCTTTGAGTTGTGCATTATTTTGATGTTTCATGCATGATGGGATGCTAGTCTTGATTCTCTAATTCTGTAAGGTGTCTAAATCGTCTTTCGAGGATGAATGTTCCCATGGGGGAGATAATGTAACACTGCGGGAAACTAGTAAACTAAGCTAGAGCCTAATGTGTAAACTAGTAGTCTAATTGGGGTTTAATGTAAAGCAAATAGTCGTAAAATAACCTCAGGTTCTAAAAATAAATGTTTTTGGATGTAAACGTCAAGGTACGACCTCCCAAGGACCAACCAAGGGTTCTTGAGGAGGACCTTGAGGCAGCCCAAAAAGCAGTCAAAAAGATAACCTACCTATGAAAGGGCACCCACGATCCGTGGGTGAACCCACGCCCCGTATGTAGGGGTAGTGGGTCAAGGTTGGACCTCCCCTATTTTGTCAAACACTCTGAACCATCTACGATCCAACCAGCATGGCTCGTGGACCCACCCAGGTCCGTGGGTGAGGTCTCCTGAGTGAGGGCTGTGTTGGTCACTTAGTTTTTAAGTTGGGATTAAGGGAGGGGCTTAGCATTAATTAATTAAATACGAAGGGTCATTTTAACACTAATTAAACTACTTATATAAACCTAATAGACCCCTAAACTAAGTCAATTAGTTCATTCATTCAAGACCCCAAAATAAACTCATTCCCTCCCAAACATTTCTCTCACTAAAACCTCCATTGAAGAAGAAGAAGAAGTCTAGGGTTCAAGGAGTCATCTTTTCCATCCAATTTCTTGAGGAATCTTCAATAAGATTGATTGACGTATCCGGACGCTTTATCTAATACTACGCATCCATGATCGTTCAATAGTAATATAACCCAACTAGTGAGTTGGGGTCGAGTCCCAAGGGAGCAGTTTGTAATCGAGAATCAAGAGAAAAGCAAGAACTTAGCTCAAGTCAATTATAGCTAAAGACATATACGAAGAAAAACATATCAAATTAGGGGTGAAACAAGTGTCAATTATTGAAGGGAGGTTTTGTAATTAATTATCAACTAAAACGACAACTAAACACAAAAATACGAATATGGAGACGACATTCTTGGGATGTGATAGGAATATGGGCTAAGTAAACAATCGGGTATTGCTATTAATAGTAAATTGATGTAAATTGGTAACTAAGCTAGACTTTAGTGCGGATAAATTTTCTCTCGAACAATTTACCCCGAAGTAAATCGATTTCTCTCGAACACCAATCAGCAGCAGTGAAGCACAACCTTCGCTTTAGTCCATTCACTCTCTCGAGCTGAATGTGTGGTAGAGGGTTTAGGATTCACTCTCTCGAGCTAAACCCACGACAACCCAATAACCACAAACTATCGATTCAGTAGTATTGGTTTTAAAACCTCTCTCTCGAGCAAGCCAAAAACATGAAGTTAAAATTGTATTTATAACTACAACCCATTAAATTCAAATAGAACTACTGAATGAAATCACCTTTAAAAAGCAAATGAACTATCAATTAGCAATACCCAGCAGTAAATTCAACCCATATTCACATAATCACACCCCAAGAATCGGGGTTTAAGCTAGACATAGTAAAGAGATAGAAATCGATACCAAAAAGTGTTTCCATCAAGCAGGTACGATCAATATTGTCTTTACAAATGTCTAAGATGAAGAACCTTCAACACCCACTTCCAATTTCTTTGAAATGGAAATCATTAAAGCTAAGGAACAATTTATCCAAAAACTGAGTTCTAAAACTAAATAATAATGTTTGATATTCTAAAATTGCATAACATTCGATACTAAGCTAAAAATTTAAACAAGTATTTATAGTTGTCAAAAAGTGTGTTGGGAAGGACCACTCGGCGCAGTAAGTCGGGATCACCAATCCGCTCGGCGATCCACTCTTTGGTCATGTGTATCGCCGTTTTGATTTTGCCTTCAACATTTTCGCGTTCTATAACTTTGGGCGATATAGCACTGCATCGCGAAACTGTTCGGCGACTCGCCGACTGCTCCTTTATCTCGCGACTCAATTTTCTCCTTCAGAGCTTGGCACACTGGAACCTTAGGCGAGACCATGGCCATTTGGCGACTCAGCTAATGGTTTAAGTGATCCTCATGCCGTCTTTTCTTCGTTCTTTCAACTGCCTTGTTCCTTTTTGCCCAATAGAGTTCATGCTTTGTCTCTAAATCCAAATACCTGAAACTCAAGGATTTACATCAGTTATTGAGACAAAATATGCATTCAAGGACACTAAATCTATCAAAATAAAGACCTAAAAGAGTCCAAATCGTGGACTCATCAACACTCCCAACTTAAATGTTTACTTGTCCTCAAGTAAAACTCAAGTTCAGCAGTTCAAAAAGGATGTCTCAAATAGTGCTACACAAGACTCAGTCATGAATGCACACAAAAAGACTCAACTTACTCATGCAAGGATCAATTTTGCACTCTAAGATTCAAGTGGTGACTCACCATTATCAAAGAATCTCAAGCTCACTATACTTGCTTCAAATGCAAGTTCAAGCTCAACAAAGGTATTCAAATGCCCTTACACAAAGAATGATTCCATATTCACACACAATGGTTCAATCATTTAAAGTTTCGGAATCAAGATCAACACTCACACTTACAAAGATTAACACAATGCATACTTTCACCCATAGGTTTGCCCGTATTTTCCAACCAACACTTGCTTCAGCTCACTCATTATCAAAAAGGTCTTTCCAAGGCTTGTAATGTGGCTAAGTGCAAAAGTATGGTCATTTAGGCTCATAGGTTGTAATCCTCATGAAATGTGATGTGAACCACACCTTCTTTCCTTTTCTTCATCATGTTCATTCAAGCTCAAAAGTCACCTTTTATTCATCTTTCGTGGACTGTTGGAAACCCCATTTTCTTTGTATTTTCACAACTTTAGTCCACAACTTTTTCTTTTTTTTTATTTCTCATTCTTTTCTTCTTTTTCTCTCCCTCTTTTTTTTTTATATGGAGGGGTTCCATTTTTCTCAAAACATGGGAAAAAGGGAGTTCTTTGCATTTTCTTAACTTGCATTTTCTTTTCACCACACCCCCAACTTAGGCTTTTGGCCTAAGTTGGCTATTCAAACAGGCCACAAACCATGAGGATTATGGGTAATGGATCAAGAAAGTTTATGTTTTCATCAAGTTTCTTCCAAGAAAAGGGTAAGGCTCAAGAGGTGTTCAAACTAGGTTCACACACTCACAAGGTGGGCCACAAAAAGAGGTATAATGTCAAATTGGCTCACACTCTTCAAAGTTGCCTAATATAGTATCAAGACATTGCATTACTTAGTCAATTGGACCAACGGGGCAAATTATAGGTATCATCACACATGGTTCACGGTAAGCTCATCACACAAGGAATTGACACCAATGTCAAACAAGACTCCACACTGTCGCTAGTGTGCAATGTTCATCATAAGAGACTCAATTTGATACTTGACTAGTCACAACGAAATGCAAAGAGTTCACATATTGTCTATGCAACTTCAATTGGCCTCGTCGTAGCCGCACATTCATTTTTTTTTCGATTATGAGCACTATTCCTGTAAACGGTATTGATCAAAACCAATACTCAAATTTGCAAAAGAACAGCAACTTCAACACAAACAAGAGGTGGAATTTTTTTTCGAAAGGGTCAAAAATCATTTACAATTAAAAACAAGGATCCACAAGCTCAAGCATCCACAAAAGCAGTGTAAAAACACAATTTTTAGCTCAAAGCTAATATATATAAACAAAACAAGAATTACGAATGTCACTCAAAGGGTGGGCCTCACCCCACCACAAATAAAAGAATTTGTCCTTAAATGCAAATAAAATTATCCAAAAGTCAACATAAAAGTAAGACAGAGAGGGAGGTAAAGACGGGATCCTGTCTACGCAGTCGTTTCATCTGTCTGGGCATCAGTTCCCGGTGCATCAGTCTGGACTTGGGCATCAGTGCGTGGAGTCACCTTAGAAGAAACAGTAGTATCAGTCCCACCAGGAGCTGCTACAAGTGTATCCGCCAAAAAAGTTTCGCACAGCTGCATAGAATCCCCGGGCCCATGAAGGAATAGAGAGGTCTCGGGGAGTAGTCTCCCTGCCAGAAAAGGCCCCCTTGCCCTTGCCTTTTTTTCCAGGTGAGGGCTCTTGCTTGCCCTTCTTGGGAGGATTTGACCTCCCTTCATTTATTTTGAAATTTTGTTCTCTTATCTTTTAGGGTGGCATGATTCTCCCAGCAACTTTCGATCTAGCCATGTCTGCAAAGCATCGAGACAAAGTTAGAAAATATTCAAACAAAAGCACAGAAAATAAGTTGCAGACAGACTAACCGAACCAGTCGGCGAGTCACCAAAATGCTTTAGAGAGCTAAATCGGACTTGCCTAAAGGATTGGATTTAAAGCTATGGCAATTCGGCGATGGGAAGGGCCTTTCAGCGAATCGCCAACAGCTTTCAGCGAGCAGGAACTAGTTCGCCGAAAGTTACAGTGCAAAAAGGGTTCAAGGGTGCAGACAAATGGCGATCAAGAAGACTTCCAGTGAGTCATCGAGAGCCATCGGCGACCTCAGGTTTTTCACCAGAAGTTACAGAACCCAACATAAAGTTAAGAATGAAATTAAAGGAGAGATGGGGACATTAGGCGAAATGCCGAATGATTCGGTGAGCTCGACCCAACTTGCCAAATGACCCAACGTGCCTATTTTCAACCCAACATCTCGAATTCCACCCCGTAACCCCCAAAAACAAAATCAAAGCATGCACAACTCAAATTCAAACAAGACCCATAATATACAAGCACAACCCCACAAAATTTAATATATTTCAATGCACCAAATTATGGGATTTCAACATTCAAAATAATATGGGCAAGATTTTCAAATTAAAAATAGGCATTCAAACATTTTTATCCTATCAAAGAGGCCGAACACATGTCAACACGATAAGCTCATTTGCATAAGAATTCAAAATGTCCAAAAAAAAACTCGGGGTTCGGAACACTAACCTTTAATGCTGATTAAGATAAGATTGAATCGCTAGACGGCAATGTAATCCAAATTTCGAGCACAAATCAATGACTAAAACACTTAGAGAATGCAAAAATATAGAGGATAACATGGACGTGTGAGTTTGTGAAGGTTTGAAGAGAGAGAAGGTGAAAAAGTTTGAAAAGTATAACCTTTTGCCCTTAAAAACATTCCAGTTTTCACCCATTCGGCGACGTTAGTTATGCTCACCGAAACACTCAGCGACACGCCGAGTGGTCACTTACCTCGCCGATTTTTATAGGACCCTCAGTTGATGGTGGGGTCCAAACGACGGACTAGATCGAGATCGCCGACATGGTTGGCGATTCGCCAATAATTTACTGGGCTCACCGAGTTTTATAGACTCCCATTTGAATTTGTCAAAGTCTAACGACGGTCTAGGTCGGGGTCGCCGACCTCTTTGGCAATGCACCGACTGAACCTTTTTCTCGCCAATTTCCCTCTTTCCAAACACTTTACACACGTTAACCTACACAACTAACACACCATTATAAAAAACAAATAAGAAAACTTGGGTTGCCTCCCAAGCAGCGCCTTAGTTAACGTCGCGGCACGATGCAAGTCCAATTTCAAACCTCATTCCTGGGGTTAGCCATAGTATCACTAGGTAAACCCCCTTGCTGTCTCGGGTTGAGATGAGATGGTATATGACCCATTTGGGTCTCTAACTGGTTGATCGACACTGAATGGGAGGTGACGTTTTGGCTAAGGGTAGACACATCTTCTTTCATTTATTTTCAAATTTTGTTTGACCCTTCAACTTTGTTGAGGATACGAGAGAGCATATCCTCAGACCTACCACCTTCCGAATCCTTTGGCTTTTGGTGCTCGTGGGGAGGTACATACCTATCTGTCTCCCCATTCTTCCAATTTGGATTACAGTCTGTCCATTCACAATCTCAATCTTTCCAACCTTCATCAGTAGTCCAACCTTGGTTACCACCCTACCTCGGGTAGTTTGTACGATAACCACCGCCTTGGTTGGCTAAGAAATTTACCTCTTCATTATACAAGGCCTCAAACTTGGACTCATCCGGATTAGCACACCCAAGGCCCTTACCTCATTAAGGGTAAAATTGTCAAATAAGTGTCTTCTTTATTTTATTAGTATAAATAGTAGTCTTTTTTATTTTGGAAGTTTTAAACTATATGGATTTTGAATGTGAAATGAACAAACTCTTTCAAAAGTGTAGTTTAAGGGTGGAATCCCTTTAGGATAGCCTAGCTCAATGTGGCTTAATCTAGATTAGTGATGGGTGGATTCTCATTGTTTATTTAGGACTTCTTTAACCTTGATTTCACTTGAGATTGCTCATTTGTGGTTTTCAATTTGAGTTGTTTCTTTTCGAATTCAAGTTTATCTTCTTCCTTGGTTGATTGTTTATTCAATTGCCTTTCTTTCTTCTCTTCTCATCTCTTATTTCTCATCTATCTTACTTTTGTGTTGTTTCATTCCCCATTTGATTTCAATTGGTTTCATCCCCAATTGGAACCCTTATCAGGTAGTCATGTCATCCAAGAGCTGAGCTTCTATCACATAAGGTTGCTACATCAAACCTTACGGAGAAAGTCGGTCAGCAACGCCCCTATTTACTTAGTCAAGACTCCGGTAAAAATACTACAGCAACACCTTATCAGGCAAGCCATGGGTTGGGCATTGCAGCACCAACTTCTTGAATCGCAGCCAAGTTTCATGAATTGACTCGCCTTCTAGACGCTTGAAGCTCTGAATGCTATCTCGAAGAGTCATCATCTTCGATGGAGGGAAAATCGCACTTGAAATATGGTGACCAACTCCTCTCAAGAAATTATTGATTCACGTGGCAATTCATCCAGCCATTTACATGCCTCCCCCATCAGAGATAATGGGAATAACCTCAACTGGACCGACTCTTGAGAGATGTTCTTGAAGGAGAACGGTCCGCATACATCAACGAAGTTTCTAAGATGCTGATGAGCCAAACCACTGAAAAGTCCCTTTAGTTGCAAGAGTTGCAACATAGTACTCGTGATGTGGAACACCGTATTCCCTTCGGCTGGAGGCAAGCGAATGGCTCCAATACCTCCCATGAAATGGGAGCCATTAGGATGAGGCTCGTTGACATCATTTAGGTTTCTGATGTCATCTTGATGGCCTACATGGCTGCCATTGTTGCCATTCAGGCTCATACTTCATATTTTCAACACAAACAATCAAAACAAAACTAAAAATTAAGTAAGTAGAACTATAACTAACAAGAACAAAATTCTACTTAACTACAAATTCTCAAGTAACACCACTCTCCAGAAGGGGCGCCATTTTGGTTGACGTATCCGGATGCTTCATCCAATCGTTCAATAGTAATATAACCCAACTAGTGAGTTGGGGTCAAGTCCCAATGGAGCGGTTTGTAATCGAGAATCAAGAGAAAACCAAGAATTTCGCTCAAGTCAATTATAGTTGAAGGCATATAAAAACATATCAAATTAGGGGTGACACAAGTGTCAATTATCGATGGGGGGTTTTGTAATTTATTATCAACTAAAACAACAACTAAACACAAAAATATGAATATGGAGACGGGATTCTTGGGATGTGATAGAAATATGGGCTAAGATAAACAACTGGGTAATTGCTATTAATAGTAAATCGCTGTAAATTGGTAACTAAGCTAGACTTTAGTGGGGATAAATTTTCTCTCAAAAAATTTACCCCAAATCAAATATGTTTCTCTAGAACACCAATCAGCAGCAATTAAGCACAACCTTCACTTTAGTCCATTCACTCTCTCGAGCTGAAAGTGTGGGAGAGGGTTTAGGATTCACTCTCTCAAGTTGAACCCATAACAACCCAATAACCACAGACTATCGATTCAGTAGTTTTGGTTTTAAAACCTCTCTCCCGAGCAGGCCAAAAACACAAAGTTAAAATTGTATTTGCAACTACAACCCATTAAATTCAGACACAACTACTGAACGAAATCACCTATAAACAACAAATGAACTATCAATTAGCAATACCCAGCAGTAAATTCAACCCATATTCACATAATCACACCCCAAGAATTGGGGTTTTAGCTAGACATAGTAAAGAGATAGAAATACATACCGAAAAGTGTTTCTATCAAGCGGGTACGATCACTATTGTCTTTCCAAATGTCTAAGATGAAGAATCTTCAACACCCACTTCCAATTTCATAGAAATGAAAATCGTCAAAGCTAAGGAACAATGTCTCCAAAAATTGAGTTCTAAAACTGAATAATAATGTTTGATATTCTAAAATTGCATAAGATTTGATACTACGCTAAAAATTTAAACAAGTATTTATAGTTGTCAAAAAGTGTGCTGCGAAGGACCACTAGGCGCAGCAAGTCGGGATCGCCGATCCACTCGGCGATCCTCCCTTTGGTCATGTGTATCGCCGTTTTGGTTTTGCCTACAACATCTTCGCGTTCTGTAATTTTGGGCGATATACCACTGCATCGCAGAACTGTTCGGCGACTCCCCGATTACTCCTTTATCTCGCCGACTCAATTTTCTCCTTCAGAACTTGGCACACTGGAACATTAGGCGAGACCATGGCCATTCGGCGACTCGCCTAATGGTTTAGGCGATCCTCAAGCCGTCTTTTCTTCATTATTTCAGCTGTCTTGTTTCTTTTTGCCCAATAGTGTCCATGTTTTGTCTCTAAATCCAAATACCTGAAACTCAAGGATTTACATCAGATATGGACACAAAATATGCATTCGAGGACACTAAATCTATCAAAATAAAGCCCTAAAAGAGACCAAATCGTGGATTCATCAAAGGTATGGTAGTCTTTGATTCATGGATAGGTTTCTCCCATGAAGTCCTCAAACTCTCAATTTCAAAGTAAGAAATTCTCCAAAACCTAAGGTTTCACTCCAAGTCATGGATTCTTTCTGAAAACATTTTCAATTATTTAATTATCTTATATTATGATTGAACTGATCTTTTTATGATGGTTTTATGGTAAAATATCCCATGAATCTATGAATTCTCCATAACCCTAATTTACTACTTTGTGATGTGGGTGAACTGTAGTAAGGTGAATACTATGAAGTTGTTCTTGTAGCAATTTAGTTATTTGAATCATGTTACCATCCTTGTCTAATGTAGTAACTCTAGATATATTGGTTGAATGTGATCGATAGTCCTTGAAGGGAAAAGCATGAGAATTAGCTATTTGTAAGAGACTTGTGTATATGCATTTGAATCACTTTGAGAGTAAGGTGAATAGACTATAATATAATTATTGTGATTCATTGGATGATTATCCTCATTCATGTACACACTTAAGTATGCATATAATATAATGTGAAAGGTTTGTCACATATAGTGGATCCAGGGTTTGAAGACTAGTCTCACCTAATGAATCTAGGAGCTTTAGTATGGAGTTACATGGATTGAGTGAATGATTATCAACTTAAGTCAAGACTTAACATGAACTCAATGGGTATGAATGAATGATTAACAACGAGTGGATATGAATATGAGATTGAAGCTTATACGATAGTTGCGTCTGGCTTCCCTTGAAAGTTTTTACACTAGTTGAGTCCGGTTTTTCAAGATGGGTTCCTTCTACACTAGTTGAGTTCAGGTTCCGAAAGTAGGTATCTCATGAGATGGAAACCTTCTACCATAGTTGAGTTCGGGTTTCTAGAAGCAATCTCCATATCCCATAACTATGTGCCCAAATAGGTCTTTAGCTAGTGGATCCACCTAGGCTAAAAATAATAGTTCTACCTTAGGCAAGTAGGACACCCTTTTTTGGTCTAGGGTAGACACTGGATTCCATGATTTAGCTCTCATGGTCTATGTCGGTTAAAGTTAATCCACTATGACATCACGTATTAGAATTTTAGTTATGAACTACAATTACTTAATAAAATTTCCTTAGTGTGGATAGGAGTATGGGATCTTATTCATACATTGCACAAGGAGGCATTGATGTTACTTATGGTTTGTTTCCATTATGATATGATGATCAATATATTGAATATGCTTGTTTCATTTGCTTTTACACTAATTTTCATGATGAACTCTAAACTTGATAAAGTGAATACATTTCACTTAAATTGTCCTTATTAGCATGATTTTAAGGATTTTTATACATGGCTATCATACTTAGTGCATTTTTATACTAACCCATATTTCTTCTACATTTTTCAACAAAGTGTAGGTTCCAGTGTTTGAGGTGTTCTTCCTTTGATACAAGCTCAAATCGACTATTCTCTAAGCTTGTGGTGAGTCCTCATGGATCCGAGGACGAGTAATATTTTGTTGTTTATTTCACTCTATTGTATTAGACTTTCGGATTTCTATTGTAAGGGTTTTCACCCTATTTTTTGAGACTTCGATTGTATTAGATGTCTTTATGAGACAAGTTAGACTTCCGCTTTCCATATATAAAGACTTTTGAACTTAAATTTGTTTTTACTCTTTATTATTCTTTACTTATGTGATGATATGCTAAGTGGCTTACATGGTGCCCTTAGGGGCATTATGCGACATGTTACGTCTAGGGGTTACCCTTAGGTCGTGACATATAATGACACATAGACCCTCGGTCTCTACTTACCGTATCACATCCCGATTGGAACCTAACCATTCCCAATCCACTACACAAACAAATATATCCAACTAACTTACCATATCGCAACCCACCCATATAACCTTATATAATGCACCATCCAGTTATCAATTCAGGATCAATGAACAATTCCACATTCTAAACAACACACACATATGACAAGTCTATGGTCCTCTCATGGAACTCATACCCAAACTGTTAGTGTGCCAGATCGTGACACCCGTTCTAATAAATATATGTCGGTACGTGACATCCGATCGGCCATGCAATGTTAGTGTGTCGGATCATGACACATGTTCCAATATGTATGTATGTACGTGACATCTGATCCAATGCAATGTTAGTGTGTCGGTATGTGACACCCGATCTAATTAGCACAAAACAAAAGCACAATCACATCCATAACGTACAATACTCACATCATATAGTCAAGTACTCAAGTTCATGGCATGCATTGTTCATAATCAATTCATTTGGTTCATTCCCACTTTTAATGCTTCGCATACACGCATACATACAATATCTCAAAAAGACAATATCAGAATAATTTGACCTCAACCTCACAATAGAAATTAACCCATCTCCTTGCCATAGTTCATTGACTAAGACTTCCTCATACGCCATACTTCTGATGTAACCCCGTAGGCTACAAATACAACCATTCTCTTTTTCGTGCACAAAAGCCTATGCATGAATTCTACTATCAAGGTAAATATATCACGCAGTGAATAACAGATTCATAACTACTCAATTAATAAAACCTAGCCAACCTAGGCACTAAGCATTCGCAGAGAGATTGTAGATAAATTTCTGGTTTTTGGACAACGAGAAGGAGAATTTTGACTGAAAATCCTCAAGCTATCGCCATACCTGCGCTAGAAATCTTTTTCTCCTTCTTTCCCAAGCATAGAGCAGCTTTTGGAGTGCTTCTGGGTGATCCATGTTTCTTTTAGGTGTTTTAAGAAAAAGGAGAAAATCAAACTTCGTGTTATTTACATTTTGTCTCGCCTATCGCGCTCTAGCAGCTACTTATCCCGCTGTGGTGCTGCCACCCTAGAAGCATCTAGCCCGCCCTGGCGGGACAGTGGCCCCAGTATTTTCCTGGTGTTTCGCTCTTCCTAAATAACGACGGTTCGGGTCATTACAATTATGCCTATGTCAGAGATTATGCCTATGACTATGTTGTTGTCTTTTATGCTAATAGTTTATGTTTTATGAAGTATATCTTAAGATTATGGCATATTTTTTATGCTGACTAACCCTTATGTTATGCTCTTATGATCTTATGTTATCTATCATATTTAGTACATTTTGTACTAGCGCATACTCTTGATTACATTCTTATCAAATGTAGGTTCCAGCGATATTGAGTTCCATTTTCGTGGCTAGGTTTCTAGTAGAGAAAGGAGTTGAAGACTTGGTGAATCCTCATAGCATCAAGGATGTGATCACCTTTCTTTTATGCTTTAGACTTTTGTATGGGCTACGTCCCAAAGATTTATTCAAGTTGTTTTAGATGGTTTGAGACAAAGTGTTAAAGTCTTCTGCTTGGTTTTATTAAAAACTTTGATTGTATGCATGGAAAAAGTTTTAAAATTTATGCATCATTTCTATTGCATTATGTTATGATGTGCTAAGGGGCTTGTATGAGACCTCTCGGGGTCTTGTACGCCTTGTTACATGTAGGGTGTACCCCTGGGTCGTGACATCTTAATTCTTCCAAAACCAGAAATTTAATAGTATTCAAATAATATAATACACCTAATATTTAATTACCTATCTTAATATATCAAAATATGAATAATAATGTGATAACCAATAAAAATAATGCGAAATCGATATTAATTAATTATGCACCATTACTGTCAACTACGAAAATTCTCATTCACTTGATTAAAAATTGATTTACTAATCTATCTTCATCCCATCATCACATCATCATTGTCTTGTGATTTTCCCTAAAATCATTTGGTCGTAATTCATTCATAATTTGACATGTCAACTAGTAACAATCACGTGCACAACAACATCGATTCATTTTGATTCTAACCCATGATACAATATTATTTTCCTTTAAGAACACTGCACAATTCGTTCATATCCTAGCAACATATAATATGTATAATGGACATAAATTTTGAAGCTCTCACCTGAAAGTCGTCATCACGCTGCAGGTAAGTTCTGAATCCTTTTCTTTTCCTTTCTAAAATAAACCCTACTAACTTATTTTAATATATACATGGGCCAAATAGTATAGGGTCCTAAAATAAATTATGAACTTGGCCCATTAATCACTTACTAAAATTAATTATTTTAAAAAATTTGGAATACCTGACTTATTACAAGTCTAAATTTGAGAATTTTATTGTAATACGGCTAGTGTTTGGAAATATTGATTTTGAATTAATATTTGGTAGTATTATATTTTTAGTCTTTTTCAAAAATGTCTTAGATATTTATGGAAAAAATATCTTAATTACTATATATGTGTCTATGTTATTTATAAGAGTTTATAGTTTATTTATATTTTAATGGAGATTGTGAGACCAGTTATATTAAACAAATATTATTTTATGAGGTAGGATTTATTCAAAATAATTTTCTATTAATTTTAATATATTTAAAAAGTTATATGTATTTTACCACGAACTTATGCAATACCTGAATACTTATATAAGGGGATAAAAACTAATTAAGTTGACACCACCACTTCCACGTGGAAGTGGTGGAATAGTGTAGCACATATATGTGTCATCCTTTAAGATAGTGGTTAATTGAAGGCTATTCTAATTTTTATAATCCAACATCTACAATTTTTGAAATTACCCTTTCATTTTTAATCGCACATTCAGAAACTAATTTCCTATATACAATAACATGCAACCTTAATGTGCAAATAGATAACTTTCATCAAATTTACACCAAGTTTGTCGTAGATTTAATATAGGAGTTATCCATTAAGGAAGTACGGTGTGTGCTATACATATATACACAAAGATTCGTATTCGAGTTTTCAATATTTTTCTCCATTTCTTTTCCCTTAACAAAGCCAAGTTTAAGTGTGTTGCTAGCTAACAAGATTAGATAGTCGTTGAAGTGGCTATTTAAACAGAGGAAAATATTTTACAATGATGCTTCATAAATAAAATTATGTACTGGTGTGGAAGAAGATTTTGGTAGGAAAATAATTTCAACTCGTTATTCGATCACCGAAGGGAAATTAATTATCTATAGCAGGCTATTCAAGACTATATTCAAGGTATGTTAAGGCAAAACTCTTTTTTTTATATCGCACGAATCCTTAAAATTGTAAATCATTGAATGAGTAGTTTTTACTATTCTATTTCTAGAAAGACCCTCCGTGAATGGCATTGGGATGTCGACTGATCTTATTTCTTGATTTTATCGTATCATTATCGTATTTGTACTATTTGAAGTATACTTGACCGTTAAAGTTATTTTCCGTAGAGTTTCTTATTCCTTATATCTAGTAGCGAGCTAGTGTCCTATGAATGAGACTAAATTGATGAAGATTTATTATGTTGTATCTATGGGTAGTTAAACCGTTCTTTCTCATGAGAATTTTTTTTACGAAAATGTTGTTTGAAAACCATACTAATACTAAACCTGGTACCTTATTTTTTTTTGGTTTTATACTTGTCAAACAATCTTGTTTCTAAACAAGCTCACACCATTACCAACTTGGAGTCTTCTATAGTAAATCTACGCAGGCATGCCAATATCCTTTTGAGTTACAAAATGATTAATTTTCTAAGTTGAAGTCCAGTCAAAACCTTCGAGTATATTATGAGTCTATAGGCCTAAATCACCGTTATTATTACTATTACTATTATTACTAATACTATTATTAATGTTGTTGTTGTTGTTGTTGCTGCTTTATATAGATGATATTCTTGTATTTTTCAAAAATGTGGAAACTCATTTTAAACACCTTGATCTGTTTAAAAAGATGATGTTGGTGTTAGTGTTGGTGCTGGTTTATATAGATGATATTCTTGTATTTTTCAAAAATGTGGAAACTCATTTTAAACACCTTGATCTGTTTAAAAAGATTATTATCCAAAATGGCTTGGTAATATCCAGCCCCAAAATGGCTTTGTTTCAAACAAATCTAAGATTTTTGGGTCATAATATTGAAAGTGGTAATAACTATAGATGATATTCTTGTATTTTCCAAAAATGTGGAAATTCATTTTAAACACCTTGATCTATTTTAAAAGATTATTATCCAAAATGGCTTTGTTTCAAACAAATGTTAGATTTTTGGGTCATATTATTGAAAGGGGTAATAACTATTACTATTACTATTACTATTATCAAGGCCTAAACCATAAACCACGCTTGGAGTGTTTCTCAGTCATTCACCTTTGAGGTTTTCTAGGGCTATGGGTGAGGATGCATTGGAGTTTCTTACTACTTGTCGTGAGCAGCTTTATAAATTTTGGACTAATGGAGTCGAGAGAAGCCAACTTCATTACTTATCTGTTAGATGGGCCAGCCAGACAGTCTTGACATACCTTCATGCAAACTAGGTCAGTTCGTTTCCTCCGGTTAGGTCACTTGGACTGAGTGTTTTGAGGCCTTTTTGGCTAGGTTCATCCCTTGCAGTGTTAGAGATCACCTCTGGGATCAGTACTCTAAGTTGGAGTAGGCTCCATGACTGTGTTAGAGTATGAGGCAAGGTACCATGATCTCTCTGTCCATGCCATTATGATTCTACCTATTGAGGAGGAATAGATAGTTTGATGCTTTGTCCGTGGATTGAGGCTCCAGCTACATATTGAGCCTTAGTCTATGATATATGTGGGTCGTTCCTTTCTAGAGATTGTCGATCACGCCCCCACTATTGAGCAGTTCCATCGTGAGGTCCAATGGGGCAACGAGAAGAGAGCTAGATGTTAGGGCAGCTACAACTGATCATGTTCCAGGTTCAGATACACATATGATAGGATCCGAGAGTGGTTTCAAAAGGGCCAGTCCAAGCCTCAATACACATTTTAAAGGGTGACCGATATAGTCGGAGTGAGGTTGGCTCTAGTTAGATACATGAGTCCTAGTCTTGTGCTTCTGATTGTGGTGGATGTTCTTCTGGGAGTCGATCATCACCAGGTTATATTGAGTGTGGAGAGTTGTATCACTGGGACATAAATCGCTCTTTGCCTAGGCAGATTACTTCCGCTCCACAGGTAGCTCCACTAGTAGCACCTACAACAAGGGTCCAGTCAATGTAAACGCCTAAGTTTTGACCGAACCCTAGATTTTACACCATTTTTTTGCTTAAATTATTTCTTGTAGCTTAACATTTAATTATCTAAAATTTAATTCTTCCTAGTGAATTTATTTTTAAAGTGTTGAAAACTACAAAATAGAATCCCTTTTAAGGATACGTTTGTTTTAATAATATTATTATTACATTATTTTAAATGAAAGAAAACCTACCCATATATGCTTTTCAATTAAATATTATAGTCAGTAAATACTTTTAATTGATTTAAAAATTATAATTTTAAGAAGAAAATAAAGAAGAATAAGAAAAAAGAACATACAAAAAGAACAATTTTTTGAAAAAGGGGAAAAGAGGAAGAAACAAAAATGTGTAAAATAATAATAAAAAAAATATATTCAGTAAAAGAAAGAACAAAATGCAAAAAAAAAAATGAGAAAAGAAAGAAAAAGATAAAAGGGAAATATCTTCCTAATCCCTTTAGTATATTTATCCAAAACTAATCTCAAATCCCATAAAACTTTATCTCCTATTTTAAATCCAACTCAAACAGACAATCCTAAAATTACCTGAACTCTAAAATCTCACTCCTACACAATCCCTAATTCCTAGAAACTAGATGCCTATATATACTCAAGAAACGAATTAAGATACAACATACACGCATAAACCACGACAACAAAACAAATCTTCCTTTGTTTACCATTTTTTTAAAAGAAAAGTGTTTGAGAATTAGTGAGGTCAAGTTTGAGTCCTTGTTCGAGTTTTCATGTGCGATTCTTGATTCAAGAAAATATTTACGAAAGTTCAAGATTAAAATTTTTAAAGGTCCAACTCTTGACTAAACTCTATTTTGTTTGAACCATTCCACTAGCCTAAAATGACCCTTACAAACAGGCTGAAGTGGTGATATCTGGTGCAGATTAGCACCCAGAAATCAGACTTTTAGCGACAAGAAATGTACTTTCAATGACCCGATCTCAGATATTTATATTGCGAACATGCATCCTCATTTCTTATTTTCAAAAGGCTATTTCCCCTCATCCGAGCTCCAAATTGAGTGATTCATAGTCCTGTCTGATCGTTGAGAGTGTGGCTACTTGAGTTTCTGACTAGAATCTGTTGAGGAACCCCATCGCTTCCTCATTTCTTTATTTTTTTTGTCTAAAAAATCTCTCTCTAAAAAAATTTCTCTGAAGGAGACACTACCAGTTCTGCCAGAATGGCTGTGCAACCGCAGGTGGAGCCTTGCCGAACCTATGACAAAAGATGGACAATAGTATCATGCACAAAACCCAACTGGAATCACATGTTAATTCCTTTCCTAGCTCTACGAATCTGAGAAATAGTGTCGTGATCCCTGTTCAAATTTCTGAAGAAGTGCTACTTTGGGCACAAAAAAATATTTCCATGTCGCAGGTTGGTTAGCTTCATCTAGTTACGATAGATGGAGATGAATTCCCATATAAGGATATATCTACCTACAAATATTCAACAAATTCCACCTTGCCAATCCTGAGTTCTACTATAGCAATTTTAGGGGAAATACAATGGAATCGCCTGAGCTGCGCACTAGATTTTGAACTCATTCCAAGGAGATAAACAACAAATTAAGCACATGGTAGGATTCACCAGGTCAAGGCGCATCTAAAGATGTAATGATAGCCAATTCCAACGACGATGAAAGTCTCAGCAGATTTCTGTTGAAGATGTCGGAGCTCCAGTGAGCCAAGAGTTTCAAACCCAACACCAAAATGATTAGGAAAGGGAGATACACCACCCCACCTCTAAAATCTCAAGTGTGGATGCATTATACGAATCAAACAAGGGGATCATAATCCCTGAAGAACAATAGAGGACAAATTTGGACAAGGAAGTTCAGGTCACAGAGCTAAAAGATTCCCATAGTGATATGAGACAGCTGAATGATCAAAATAGGAATTCTAATCGAGAACAAATTGAGGAAGCTCAAAGCTCCTCGATTTTTTCCTTTAGAGCAGCTAAATGTGATCTTGCAGATGAAGAAGCACCTCGAGTGAGTCAACATGGAGAAAAAAGGCAGGAATCAATGAAAGTAAATGAAGCTACCTTCCACCCCTGTTCAGCAAATGTGTAGCAACCAAGAAATCCAAGGTAAGTATTCTAACACTTCTTCAAATCCTATGATTTCTAACTCAATAGGTGTAGTTGATACTCAAATGCAAGTCATTGCATGTGAGAAAATTTGTGATCATGTAACTTCATATATGCATAATTGTGATCAAGGGACTAACACTTCTGATATACCTCCTTCAAATAAGCCCACAACAATTAAAACACCAAGGATTATGATAATAGTCATCAGTCTAAAAAACTTCCCACTTCCACCCCTTATGACCTCAAAACACTTACTTCCAATTTTGAGAAATATACGCTTAACCTTCAGAATAAACAACATGTGCATTAAGAAAACTCCCAAAGAATCACCAATCATGTGACTTCCTCCAATACCTACAAAAATAAGTTGTCCCTGAACCTGGTCTATTTATAGTCATTCAGTTTGGTTGAGAGCCAACCAAACCAAGAATGAAGTTCCCATTGAGCTTTCTATCCCAAAAATCACTACTAGACAAGATCTTTCTACAGTTAACTTCAATAAGGATGCTTACATGGTAAATCTAGTTGCTAGATGTAGATTTACTTTTGTGGGAAAATTAACCCACACTATGCCTAAAATTGAGCTCATTCGCCGTAGCTTCATCCTCCAAACTCAATTAACGGGAGGAGTCAAGATAGCTCATTTAAATGTAAGGCACATTTATATAGATCTTGATTATGAGGAGGACCATGTCATTGTTTGGAAAAAACAATAGATGTATATTGAAGGGCAACTAATGAGATTGCAAGTCTGGACTCCTACCTTTACTCTGTAAGAAGAAACTCCCATTGTTCCTAAATGGATTACACTTCCTGAGTTTCCTTGGCATTCCTATAACAAGGAATTTATCACAGCCTTGTTATCTCCTATTAGTAAGACCTTATACTTAGATGCAGCATCTCCTCAGAAAACTAGAGGAAGTGTCACAAAAGTAACGTTACAAATGGATGTTACCAAGGAAAGAACCCCCCCCCCCCCCCCCATGTTTGGATGGGATTTGATGAAAAGTACTTTCCTATTGGTAAATGGCAATCTATTCAATATGAGGAGCTCCCTGATTATTGTTCCTATTGCAAACATCAAGGCCACCTGTTACATATGCGCAAATCAAGCTAAGGGATGAAGACAAAAAGAGGAGAAAGGAAGTTGAAAACAAGATCCATCTAAACTTTCCAGTTCCACCAACCCCCCTTCCCCTCCCTGTGGCAGAACAAACACCAGGCTCTATTCATCAAAAAATTTCAATTGATTAGTACAATTATTTGGAATGCTAGGAGTAAAAATACCTAAGGTGCAATGGAAAGAATCAAATCTCTCAAAAAGATCCATCATACAATTATTATTGCTATCATGAAGCCTTTTACAGACAACTATCAAATTCAAAATTTCAAAACTCAGTTAACAAGGGAGTATGCTGGTCATAACCAATGGACAAATTTGGTTGTTTTGGCCTCAGGATGTGGATTGTAACATTATTGACAATGATGAGAAACAAATCACTTGTGAGGTTAGTACCCAAATTGTTAGTGTACCAGATCATGACACCCGTTCCAATATATATATGTCGGTACGTGACATCCGATTGACCATGCAATGTTAGTGTGTTGGATTGTGACACCTGTTCTAACATATATGTCGGTACGTCACATCTGATCCAATGCAATGTTAGTGTGTCGGTACGTGGCACCCGATCCAATTAGCACAAAACACAAGAACAATCACATCTACAACGTACAATACTCACATCATATAGTCAAGCACTCAAGTTCATGGCATGCATTGTTCATAATCAATTCATTAGGTTCATTCCCACTTTTAATGCTTTGCATACACACATGCATACAATATCACAAAAAGACAATATCAGAATATTTCGACCTCAACCTCACAATAGAAATAACCAATCTCCTAGCCCTAGTTCATTGACTAAGACTTCCTCTTACGCCATACTTCTGATGTAACCCCTAGGCTACAAATACAACCATTCTCTTTTTGGTGCACGAAAGCATACGCATGAGTTCTACTGTCAAGTTAATTATATCACGCAGTGAATAACAGATTCATAACTACTCAATTAATAAAACCTGGGCGCAAAGCATTCGCTGAGGGATTGTAGATAAATTTTTGGTTTTCGGACAACGAGACGGAGCATTTTGACCGAAAATCCGCAAGATATCACCATCCCCGCACTAGAAATCCCCTTCTCCTTCTTTCCCAAGCTTAGAGCAGCTTTTAGAGGGTTTCTGGGTGATCCACGCCTCTTTTAGGTGTTTTAAGAAAAAAGAGAAAATCAAACTTCGCGTTATTTACATTTTGTCTGGCCTATCGCGCTCTGGTGGCCACTTATCCTGTGGTGGTGCTGCCGCCCTAGCAGCATCTAGCCCGCCCTGGCGGGACAGTGGTCCCAGTGTTTTTCTTGTATTTCGTTTTTCCTAAATAACGACGGTTCGGGTCGTTACAATTATGCCTATGTCAGAGATTATGCCTATGAGTATGTTGTTGTCTTTTATGCTTATAGTTTATGTTTTATGAAGTATATCTTATGATTATGGCATATGTCTTATGTTGACTAACCCTTATGTTATGCTCTTATGTTAGCTATCATATTTAGTACATTTTGTACTAACGCTTACTCTTGCCTACATTCTTATCAAATGTAGGTTCCAACGATATTGAATTCCATTTTCGTGGCTAGGTTTCTAGTAGAGCAAGGAGTTGAAGACTTGGTGAGTCCTCATAGCATCGAGGATGTGATCACTTTTCTTTTATGTTTTAGACTTTTGTATGGGCAGCGTCCCAAAGGTTTATGCAAGTTGTTTTAGATGGTTTGAGACAAATTGTTTAAGACTTTCGCTTGGTTTTATAAAAGACTTTGATTGTATGGAAAGAGTTTTAAAATTTATGCATAATTTCTATTGCTATATGTTATGATATGCTAAAGGGCTTGTATGAGGCCTCTCCGGGTCTTGTACGCCTTGGTACATGTAGGGTACACCCCTGGGTCGTGACATCTTAATTCTTCCAATACCAGAAATTTAATAGTATTCAAATAATATAATACACCTAATATTGAATTACATATCTTAATATATCAAAACATGAATAATAATGCGATAACCAATAAAAACAATGCAAAATCGACATTAATTAATTATGCACCATTACTGTCAACTACAAAAATTCTCATTAACTTGATTAAAAATTGATTTATTAATCTATTTTCATCCCAACATCACATCATCATTGTCTTATGATTTTCCCTAAAATCATTTGGTCGTAATTCATTCATAATTGGACACGTCAATTAGTAACAATTCATAATTGGACACGTCAACTAGTAACAATCACGTTCACAACAACATCGATTCATTTTGGTTCTTGCCCATGATATAATACTATTTTCCTTTACGAACACTGCACAATTTGTTCATTTCCTTGCAACATATAATATGTAAAATGGACTTAAATTTTGAAGCTCTCACCTGAAAGTCGTCATCACGCTGCAGGTAAGTTCTGAATCCTTTTCTTTTCCTTTCTAAAATAAACCCTACTAACTTATTTTAATATATACATGGGCCAAATAGTATAGGATCCTAAAATAAATTTTGAACTTGGCCCATTCATCACTTACTAAAATTAATTATTTTAAATTTTTTGTAATACCTGACTTATTACAAGTCTAGATTAGAGAATTTTATTGTAATACTGCTCGTGTTTGGAAATATTGATTTTGAATTAATGTTTGGTAATGTAATATTTTTAGTCTTTTTCAAAAATGTCTTACATATTTATGGAAAAAAAATCTTAATTACTATATATTTGTCTGTTATTTATAAGAGTTTATGGTTTATTAATATTTTAATGAAGATTGTGAGACCTGTTATATTAAGGAAATATTATTTTATGAGGTAGGATTCATTCAAAATAATTTTCTATTAATTTTAATATATTTCAAAAGTTATATGTAGTTTGCCACGAACTTATGTAATACATGAATACTTATATAAGGGGATAAAAACTAATTAAGTTGACACCATCACTTCCACGTGGAAGTGGTGGAATAGTGTAGCACATATATGTATCATCCTTTAAGATAGTGGTTAATTGAAGGCTATTCTAATTTTTATAATCCCACATCTACAATTTTTTGAATTTCATTTCATTTTTAATTGCACCTTCAGAAACTAATTTCCTATATACAATAACATGGAGCCTCAATGTTCAGTCTTATGCTACCAGGTTGAGAGCCAACCAAAATAAGAATGAAGTTCCCATTGAGCTATCTATCACAAAAATCACTACTGGTCTTTTTGTTGTTATCTTCAAAAAGGATGCTTACATAGTAAATCTAGTTGCTAGATGTAGATTTACTTTAATGGGAAAATTCACCCACACTATGCCTAAAATTGAGCTCATTCGCCAAAGCTTCATCCTCTAAACTCAGTTAACTGGAGGAGTCAAGATAGCTTATTTCAATGTAAGGCATATTTATATAAATCTTGATTATGAGGAGGACCATGTCTTTGTATGGAACAAACAATAGATATATATTCAGGAGCGACTAATGAGACTGCAAGTCTGGACTATATATTGGAAGAAGAAACTCCAATAGTTCCTGTATGGATTACACTTCCTGAGTTTCCTTGGCATTGCTATAACAAGGAATTTATCACAGTCTTGTTATCTCCTATTGGTAAAAACTTTTACTTAGATGTAGCATCTCTTCAAAAAACTAGAGGAAGTGTCACAAAAGTAAGGTTACAAATGGATGTTTCCAAGAGAAGACCCCCCCCCCCCCATGTTTGGATGAGATTTGATGAAGAGTACTTTATTATTGGTAAATGGCAAGCTATTCAATATGAGGGGTTCCCTGATTATTGTTCCTATTGCAAACAGCAAGGCCACCTGTTACATGTGTGCAAATCAAGCTAAGGGATGAAGACAAAAAGAAGAGAAAGGAAGTTGAAAACAAGATCCATTTAAACCCTCCAGTTCCACCATTCCCCCCCCCCCCCCCTCACTTCCCGCGACAGACCAAACACCAGGCTCTATTCATCAAAAAAATTCCAATGATTAGTACAATTATTTAGAATGCTAGGAGTATAAATACCCAAGGTTCAATAGAAAGAATCAAATCTCTCAAAAAGATCCACCATACAATTATTATTGCTATCAGGGAGCCTTTTTCAGACAACTATCAAATTCAAAATTTCAAAACTCAGTTAACAATGTAGTATGCTGCTTATAATACCAATGGACAAATTTGGTTGTTTTGGTCTCAGGATGTGGATTATAACATTATTGACAATGATCAGAAACAAATCACTTGTTAGATTAAGACTACTATGTTGCCTCAGCCTTTTCTCATCTCTTTTGTTTATGCTAAATGTAGAGACTCTCTTAGAAGACCCTTATGGGATAGACTTCTACATCATGCTAATACTATCTTACCTTGGTGTTTTGTGGGAAATTTCAATGTTATTACTTCCCTGTAAGAAAACCTTTGAGGATTACTGTAACACCCCGGAATCAAGGAGTCTAAAAATGGGCCAAAGTGGGAAACTCACAAGCCCAAGAAGTGGACCATGAAACCCTCCACGGAGCCCCAGATGGGCCATGAAGGGGACCACGGTCCTTTAAGGGGCTCGTGGTAGGTTTCAAGAACCTGCCCCATGCATGCTTCACTTTGACGAACGCCTAGACGGACCATGGTGAGGTTGACGGGCCGTCAAAGTATCGTCAAGTGGGTCAAGTTAGTAGGGGTCCTCCCTTAGCTGTTGGCTAAGGGCCATGAGCATCACAACGGCTCGTGAAGCCCCATATGGACTGTGAGGTCGTCCTAGAAGGGTTTTCAATAGACTTAGAGTTTAGGGTCAACTTCAACCAATCATATCTTTTAGCAAAAAATGAATTAGGTGGCCCATGACCTATCAAATTAAAGGTCTCTAAGTCCTCTTTCCAACGCCACCGCGTTTGCCCAACTACCATCTCGGAGTAAACAGTTATGCCCAAAATAGTGAAGCACTGTCAGGCTGAATTTCTTCAAGTCCCATTTGACGGACCGTGGTGGTCATGACAACCCGTGATGGGCTTCCACTAAGCCAATTCGGAAGTTTTTAAGTTAGGGGTTATTGGGTCGTTTCCCAATTGTTTTAACTCAATACTAAGTCATTTTTTCTTCAACCCAAAGCCCTATATAATGATTCTAAACCCCCAAATCACCCAAACTAAGTTCATTCTCTCAAATTCTCAAAAGAAGATTAAGCTCCTCCTTTCAAATATTTCTCCCTCTAGAACTTGAAGAAGAAAAAAGAGTTGAAGCTAGGATAAAGGTCAAGTCTCCATTCCTCAAGCATTTGTGGGATTTGTTATCATAATAGATTTTCATCTATGGAATCCTTTTATCCATGGAGTCTCCAATATTCCCCAATTGAAAAGTAGAAATTCCCCAATTTGAGTTAGGGTTTTCTTCTAATGTTGTGGGTCTTGATGAATGTTGATCGAATTGAGTGGATTATGATTTTTTATGATTGAATTGCTGGATTACATGTTTTTAGGATGAATTTTAAAAAATGTACCCATGCCTAACCCATGTCTAAAAAGATAAAATTGATGTAAATGAGTTTTATGCCATGAAAGGAGAATTTTTGGGTTTAGATGTATTCTTATAGGATTGATGAGATACATTAAGAATTGTTTGAGATTGAAGCATATATGATGATTTATGATTAGAATTATTTTGAGATTTAGGCATATATGATTAGGATGAGGTGTAGGGCTTTGGAAGTAAAGCTTCTATTATGAATTGATGATTTAGATGTTATTTTTGTGGAAGGGATAGTTCCCATATAAATTGCTTATGTATGAATGTGAATGGTTTTCACACATTGAATGATTCTAGGTTGAAAGGCTTGCTCACCTAAAATGAATCTAACAACTTATGAGTTATGGTAATAAGACATAGCTTGGATTGGTAATGTGATGCCTTTCGATGGATAGCTTGAATTGGTAATGTATACCTTTCCATGGATAGCTTGGATTGGTACTGTGATACCTCTATGGATAGCTTGAATTGATAATGAGATTCCTCTTCATGGTAGCTTGAAGTGGTAAGGAGATGATACCCCTTCATGTTAGCTTGAATTGGTAAGGAGATGATACCTGTTCATGGTAGCTTGAATTAGTAATGAGATTCCTCTTCATGGTAGCTTGAAGTGGTAAGGAGATGATACCCCTTCATGGTAGCTTGAATATGTAAGGAGATGATACCTTTTCATGGTAGCTTGAATTGGTAATGAGATTCCTCTTCATGGTAGCTTGAAGTGGTAAGGAGATGATACCCTATCATGGTAGCTTGAATTGGTAAGGAGGTGATACCTTTTCATGGTAGCTTGATTTGGTAAAGAGATGACACCTTTCCATGGTAGCCTGGATGGTAATGATGATGTGCTCTTCCATGGACAATGGCTTAGCTTGGATTGGCAAGATGACGTGCCTTCCACGGATAATGAGAACAACTAAGAATTCACTACTTCTCACATCAAGTTAGCATAGTTATTATGAAACAAGTTTACTTCAAGGAAGTATCGTAAGTATATTTTAAGATGAGATTCACTTGTGTTGATCATGGTTTATGACTTATGTTGTTTAAATTTTATGCTTATGTTGATGTTTATGCAAGCAATCATATTTAATACATGTTTGGAAACTGCAAACTCCAATTTTCTGCCAGAGAAGCTGAAACTTGCTGACTGGTAAAGGCTTAGTAATATATCATCCAAATGTTCTTCCATCTTGCAGTAGAAAAGAGTTATATCTCCATCTTTTTGCACTTCTCTCAAGAAAAGGTGAAACTTAATGATTGGTAAAGGTTTAGTGAATATATCTTCATATTTTTGCACGTCTCTCAAGAAAAATAACTTGATTTTGATGTTTTTAGTTCTTCCATGAAACACAAGATTGTGAGATATAGCTATTACTGCTTCATTGTCCACGAACACTTTCATGCTTCCAGTCGGTTCCATATGCAAATCAACCAGAATTTTCTTAAGCCACAATGCTTGATTTACTTTTGTTGCAGCTGCCACAAACTCAGCTTCGGCAGTAGATTGGGCTACAATATCTTGTTTCTTACAACTCCATGAGAAAATTCCAGAACCAAAACTAAAATAGTACCCTGAAGTACTCTTTGCATCACCCTCGAAACCGCCCCAATCACTGTCGGAATACCCACAAAGCTTCACAGGTTGACTCTTCTGAAACTTGACTCCATAGGTGATGGTTCCTTTGAAGTATCGCACAACTCTTTTGGCTGCCGGAAAATGTACTTCACTAGGACAATGCATGAATCTTGATAAAACACTTACAACATACAATATATCGGGTCTTGTTGTTGTAGGATACATTAAACACCCAATGAAACTTCTGAAGTATGTCTGATCCACCTTTTCGGCTCCATCATCTTTACTTAGTTTCTCTTTTTGGTTTATGGGAATACTAATCTCTTTGCAGTTTTCTATTTTGAATTTCGTGAGAATTTCCTTTGCGTACTTTTTCTGGTAAACAAAAAACTCATATTTTCGTTGTGTAATCTCCATTCCAAATTTATGTCATAAGACCAAGATCAGACATTTCAAAAGCTTGCATCATATCTTGCTTGAACTCATCAATTAACTTTTCACTGCTCCATGTAATCAAAAGGTCATCCACATAATGTCAAAGATTATGATGAAAAGGTTTGAATTGCTGAAGAAGAGCATATTTCCAGGAACACTGAAGAATCCAGAACTTCTCTTCATGCAATTAAATACTGAATATATCAGAAAATTCTCAAGATGGAGGAATCTATCCTCAAGCAGAAAACTCAATTACAAAGTTTCGAGGAGGGATATATGAACTCTGCTTATTTTAACTCTTTGATAAGAGGCAGGAGAAGGAAGCTTCACATCCATAAGATTCCAAATTATCAAGGTGATTGGGTTCAGGGTGAGGAAGATATTGCTAAAGTTGCTAGTGATTATTTTCAAAATATCTTTACTGGTGAGGAGAAGTTTATCCATGAAGAGGCTCTGAATTGCATTCCTAGAATGATTCAAAAAAATAATCTTCAAGTTATACCAGCTATGGAAGAATTCAAATGTGTAGTTTTTCCATGAACCCCAACTCTGCAGCTGGTCCTGATGGTATGAATGGGAGGTTTTTCAATCTTGCTGGGATATCATCAACAAAGATCTACTGTCAGCAAAAGAGGTATGGTATTATCTCAAGACAGAGTATAAAGGATATGAAAGAACTCAAGGGATGCAAGTGCTATATTTAGTACGTGAGTTTGAGCTGCAAAGTATGAAGGAAAGTGAAACCATAAAGGAGTATTCTGACCTACTTCTTAATATAGCAAATCAGATTGTTGGATTCCACTTTTAACGATTCAAGGATTGTTGAAAAATCCTTGTAATAGTACCTGAAATATTTGAGGCTACTGTTACAACCTTAGAAAATACTAAGGACTTGTCCAAAATTACACTAGTAGAGCTTTTAAGTGTTTTTCAAGCACTAGAGCAACGGCGTGTAATGACACACGAAGTAGTTGTTGAAGCAACCCTATTAGTTAAACATCAAGATCATGGAAGAAACAAGAAGAAGCGGAACAAGAAGATGCAAGGACATAATAGTGAGAATTTTGCTAAAAGCAAGAAGGCTAACTATCGTCCTTGTCGGTACTGTCGAAAAAAGGGCACCCTCCTTTCAAATGTTGGAGGAGACCTGATGCAAAATGCAGGAAGTGCAATCAACAGGGTCACGAAGTTGTAATTTGTAAAGCCAAAATTCAGCAGCCTGAAGTTGAAGCTCAAGTTGTTGATCGAGAAGAAGAAGATCACCTCTTTGTTGCAACTTGTGTCACAAGCCTAGATTCAAATGAAAGTTGGCTAATTTATTGCACTTGCTCTAACCACATGGCTGACATATGATAAGATATTGTTCAAAGAGTTGTGAAACACTGAGACAAAGAAAGTTAGAATTGGAAATGGAGAGTGTCTTGCTCTCAAAGGCAAGGGCACCAAAGCCATTAGAGTGGCTCTAGAACTAAGTTTATCCCAAATATTATGTATGTTCTAGACGTTGATTGAAACCTTCTCAGTGTTGGTCAATTAATGGAGAATGGATTCAATTTGTTCTTCAAAAAAAACCTTGTGTGATAGAAGATCCATCCGGCGATGAGATATTCAAGGTCAAAATGGAGGGGAGGTATTTCCCACTCATTCCTTTTGAAGAAGAGCAGACAACTTTTCTTATGTCAGGCAACTCTACAAAAGTTTGGCATAAAAGAATGGGTCATTTTCATTGTTAAGGTATGATGTTCTTTCAAAGAAAGGAACTTAAATGATACCAAGATTGCATAATCGGTGGACAAATTGCCAAGCTTGTTTACTTGGAAACCTTTCCCAAAGCAACTTGGAGAGCATAAAAAAAACTTCAGCTCATTCATATAGACTTGTGTGGACCTCACAGAACGCCATCTTTAAATGGTATTCTTTACTACATTGTATTTATTGATGATCTAACAAGACTGACCTGGATTTTTTATCTTAAAATTCAAGTCAGATGTAGCTGATGTGTTTTGGAATTTTAAGGCAAAGGTGGAAAATCAAAGTGGCTGCAAAATTTTGACTTTAGGTCTGATAATGGGAAGGGGTACTTTTTAAATCAGTTCAAATTACTTTGTGAAAAAGCTGGTGTAGAACATCAGCTAACAGTCCCTTATACTTCATAACAAAATGGAATTAGTGAGCAGAAAAATAGAACTATAATGTAGATAACTAGGTGCATGCGACATAAGAAACATCTACCAAAAAGGTTATGGGCGGAGGTTGCCAACACTGTTGCTTTTTTGAAAAACAGACTTCCTTCTAGATCTGTAAAGGATAAAACACCATATGAAGCATGGTATGGTCATAAACCCTCATTGCAATTTCTCAAAATTCTTGGCTACTTGTGTTTCGCTTATATACCACTGGTTAAAAGAGATAAGCTTGATAAGAAGGCAGTTCCTGGAATCTGTATAGTCTACAATATTTTCTCCAAAGCATAAGGTTTATGAACCTCAAATGGAGAAAATTGTCTCAAGTAGAGATGTCCAGTTCATTGAGGACCAACAATGGAATTGGCAGAACACCGAAAACAATCCACCCATTGACAGTCTATTAGATCCAAAAGATCTAGTAGATGCTCCTCCTGTTAGAGGCATGTGGTTGATCTCTAATATCTATCGGAGACACAATACTACAATTTGTGAGCCCGCAAGCTATGAGGAAGTAGAAGGCGATGACAAATGGGTGGCAACAATGAAGGAGGAGGTGATGATGATCGGAAAAAATCAAATTTGGGTGCTTGTTGAGAAACCTCTAGACAGAAAGATCATTGGTGTAAAATGGGTCTTCAGGACAAAGCTAAATACTAATGGCTCCATCAACAAACACAAAGCAAGGCTTGTAGTGAAAGGTTGCGCTCAGATCTTTGGAGTAGACTACTCAGAAATTTCACACCAGTTGCTCGACTTGATACAATCAAATTTCTACTAGCCACTGCAGCGGAAAAAGGTTGGAAAGTTTATCAACTTGATGTTAAGTCGGCCTTTCTCAATGGCCTTCTCCAGGAGGGGATTTATTTTGAGCAACTAAATGGTTTTGTTGTCAAGGGGCAAGAAAATAAGGTTTGTTTGCTAAAGAAATATCTTTGTGGTTTAAAGCAAGCACAAGAGCTTGGTATAGCAAGATTGACGATCATTTGCTAATTTTAGGATTCAAGAAGAGCCTATTTGAGTCTACACTTTATATTAAGTGTTCATGTGTAGTTATACTTATTATAATGTTGACGATCTCATTGTCACAGAAAGTAATGTTTTCCTAATTGCGGACTTCAAGTTGGAAATTATGAAGGTCTTTGAAATGACAGACCTTGGACTGATGGTGTACTTTGTTGGAGTAGAGTTCAAAAAAATGAAGACAGTGTGTTCATTTGCCAGAGAAAATATGCTCAAGAAATCCTAAAGAAGTTTCATATGGAAGACTGCAAAGTTTCATATGAGTACTCCAATGAATGAAAAAAAATAAATTCCAAAGATGATGGAATAGAAAAGGTGGATGAGGCATATTATAGAAGTCTCATTGGTTGCTTGATGTATTTTACTGCAACTAGGCCTAATATTCTATATGGAGTGAGTTTTTGTCTCGGTTCATGCATTGTGCAAGTGATTTACACTTTATAGAAGCTAAAAGAATTATCATATACATCAAGGGAACTATCAACTATGGTGTTAAGTTTTACTAAAGTCAGAAGTTTAGACTTAACAGATTCTCCGATAGTGATTGGGGTGGTGCACCTGATATGAAGAGTACTTTAGGTTTATGTTTCAATCTTGAGTCAGGACCTTCTCTTGGTATCCAAGAAACAAGATATTACTACAATCAACAGCCGGGGCAGATTATTGTTGCAACAACAACAGCTGTGAATCAAGCACTATGGTTGAGAAAAATTATGTGTGATATGAATATGAAGCTAAAATAAGGGACTGAGGTTTTTTTATTGATAACCAAGCTGCAATTTCTATTGCTAATACTCCAGTTTTTCATGCAAAAACAAAGTGTTCCAATATTTAGTAGTTTTTCTTAAGAGGCGTTTAGAAACATGGAGATGTGAAACTTCTTTACTAAAGGAGAGATGATCAGGTTTCCCCCTTTCCCTCTTCCAGACTTCTCAGATCTTGATAAAACATCACAATTATTAATGGGGTGGGGTTGATGGAGTATTGAGTCAACACCTTGCTTATTGTTGGCATCCTTGCTTTGCTTGTCATGAAATACTTTATGGGCAACACTTGGAATGAGGACAGCAACACTACCATGGGGTTGAGGGATGGGAAGCGTTGAGTCAATACCTTGCTTATTGTTGGCTTCCTTGCTTTGATTGTCCTGATAAACTTTAGGGTTAACACTGGGGTGGGGATTGCAACACTACAATGGGGTTGAGGTGTGGGGATCATTGAGTCAATACCTTTTTGTTGAATTTTTTGTTGATCCTGGTGAGTTCTTGATGGTTGTTCTTTGGTACCAGAAACACTACTAGAAATATTATTTTTAACAGGTTGAGAATTAATTGGTAGAGTAGTTACATGAGTGTCATTTCATTGTGTTGTTTTGGTTTTTTCTTGTTTGCTACTTCAGCCTCCTTTCTTCTTCTATATTAATCATCTCTCCTCTTGACTTTACATGTATGAACTTTATGGCCTTGGTGTTTGCAATAATCACTATCTTGACTTGTTGGAGCCTGTGGAAAAATAGATGTGCATGCAAATATGCGCTGGTGGTATTGTTAGAGTTGCCCAAGGTGATTTAATCTATGCTAATGCTACTCCACTAGGCCATGGTACCAGTAACCACACATGGATTGAAGCTGCTCAATGGGGTATATCTTGGTGTCTAAATAATGGTTTTAACCAAGTGATTTTGGAAGTAGACTCCGAGTTAGTGGTTCACTGGATAAAACAACAAGCTGCTCTACCTTGGAATTTGTAGCATGTTGTAGCTAACCTTAAGAGAACATGTCATCAATTCCAATCATTTTCCTGTAATCACACTTTTAGAGAGGCTAACTTTAGGGCTTATGTTTTATTTAAAACTATACATAACAGTGAAGTCCCTCAACATTACTTCCATGTCCACCAGCTACCAAGAAAATCTAGAGGACACTACATACTGGACAAGAGTGAGATGCCAAATTTTAGAAGAAGAAAGATGAAGAAGATCAGAAAACCACCTTGATCAGACAACTTTCCATATGGTTCATGTGAAGATGCCCTTCAGTTTTTTTCTTGTTTTTTCTTCATACTTTGTAAGGGGAGAGTCTCCCTCATTTATCTCTTTCCTATATTACTTGTATTGAGAGGAGTCCACTCTTCTAGGTGCATAGTTAATCTAGGTTTCTTTTCTATTATCAGGGATGAGTTGGTTGTCCTTAGTAGGATAACCGATTTATGAACCACCATAGGATCGGATGTAAGGTTTCTGTCCCCTCCTTGTATTTCCCTTGTTTTTGTTTAATTAATGGTAAGGCCTGGGGATGTTGCTCAACCCTTGACCCACCTCAAGGGTCATTAAAAAAAACTTTAAGCCATAAATCATAAACCTTCGAGCCTAACCCTAAACTTTAATCTCTAAACCTTAGGGCCTAAATCGTAAACCCTAAACCTTTGGGCCTAACCCTAAACTCTACTTCCTAAACCCTAAACCTTAGGACCTAAATGCTTAACCTCTTAGGGACTAAACCTTAAACCTTAGGGCCTACATCTTAAACCCTAAACCTTGGGGCGTAAACCCTAAAACATAAACCATAAATCCAAAACCCTAAACCTAAACCTTAGAACCTAAAACTTAAACCTTGTGGCCTAAATCCAAAATCATAAAACATAAACAATAAACTCTAAATCTTAGGGCCTAAACTCTGAAATTTAAATTATCAACCATAAACCATAAATCTTAGGATCTAAACCCTAAATCATAAACCTTAGGGCCTAAACCATAAATCCTAAAACCTAAACCTTTGGACCTAATCTCTAAACCCTAAATCCTAAACCTTAGGGCCTAAACCCTAAACCCTACACCCAACCCTAGATTCTAAACTCTAAACCTTATACATTAGGGCCTAAAATTTAAATCCTAAAATCTAAGTCTTAAGGCCTAAACCCAAAACCATAAACCATAAACCCAAAACCCTAAGCCTTTGGGCCTAAACGCTAAACCCTAAACCTTAGGACATAAACCCTTAAATCATAAACAATAAACTCTAAGCTATAGTGCCAAAACCCTAAATCATAGGGTATACACCCTACACCATAAACCATAAATTATGAACTCTAAGCCTTAGCTCGTAAACTCTAAAACTTAGGGCCTAAACTATAAACCCTAACCCCTTAACCATAAGCCATAAACCCTAAACCTTTAACCCTAAACTTTAGGTCCTAAACCATAAATCATAAACTCTAAACCCTAAACCTTACACCTTAGGGACTAAACCCTAAACCCTACACCCTACACCCTACACCTTAGGGACTAAACCCTAAACCTAAACTTTAGGCCCTTAACATTAAACCCTAAACCCTAATGCAAAACCCTAAAACCTAAACCATAAATATACTTTAGTTATAAAACAGTACTGCAGATACATAACAACATCTGACCCATAGTCAATTAGACAATTTGACGTAGTAACGTGTCATATACATAATATTTGAAAATGATATCTTATACATGATAAAATTGTAATGTATCATAAAATTGAAACGAAGGCAATATACATTAAATTAAGAATCAAAATCAACTAGAAACATTGAAGATATGAACCTTGGGTAGAGAAGAGGGTTTAGTAACACGTTTTGCTTCCCCTTTAATTTTGGAATCTTTCTCAATGGGTAATTTAGAACTTGCAATGCATCTTTCATCGATTTTGAATCACAAACACGAGGAACGAGATCTTCCGTTTGTGAAACTAATTGGGTAAGAACAATATTAAACGATTGACCAGAACTCATAAGTATCAGAAAAAGATAAACAACAAAAAATTGAAAAAAATCAATAATCTAATTTGTTGAAAGCAAAGAAATATGATGAAGAAATCTTTCTACACCTTCTCTTTTACTTTATATCAACTCTTGTAGTTTATTTTCACTTTCAATAATGGCGTCACCTATGGATCTTGATCTAAAGCCCTTACCCGAGACACCAATAACTCAATCTTTTTCTATTTTTGAGCATTTTTCCACCTTCGATTTCAAAATCTTTGTCGTCAGAATTAAGCAACGGCCTACATTTGATAAGACTAATTAATTAATTTCAATACTAAAAGATGGAGGATCATCTATAAGTATCAAAAATTTGTAGATGAAAATATTTTTTTTAAAAATGAAAACTGATGAATTGAAAATTGGAGAAGAAGAAGAAGAAGAAGAACTACCTATTGGTGAACTTGAAATTGATTGACTGGAGAGACAACAGATTTGAATTTCAAAAATCGATTGATGAAGGTTATTGTTATGATTGTTGGCATAATAATAGGAAGAGAAATCGTGGAGTTGATTTGGAAAAGTAATGTATTCGGAAAAAGAGAAGTTTTGAGGTAACAAGGGATTTTAGTAATTTCTTTAAATGGTAGGGAATAATAGAAAATAAGGTAAAAAAAAGATGTGTTACTAGGTAATTTTTCAATAAAATTAACCCAATTTAAAATATATCAAAAATTAAAATTGAAATCCCTAAGTCCTAATCATTAACCTCTCCACAATCCGCTCATCCCCGTTATCCACCGTCATTATCATGACTTACGAACACCATAGGTCGTCGCCATCGATGTATTCATGACTAGCACACCACTTGTTGACAACTCTTGTCTCTCACATTCAGAGACAGAGACCTTGTATGCTTATTTGGAAATGTTTTAACTGAACATGAGAGTATAACATCTAAATCTAAAGATGTATAACAAGTAATGAGGTACTAAATATTTTAAAATCATCTAATTATTGTATACATTCAATCAGAGATCAAATCACACCGTATTTGAAATTTTATAAGGAGGTGAATATGTTCATAACAACATATCTAATGTAATCTCATAGATCGAAAAAAAAAAAATTGCAAAAATCGAGCCAAATCGAACTTATTTCAATTTGGTTTTGATTTACATTTTCACCAAATCGAAAGCAAAAAAATTATCCGAATATCATAAACCAACCCGATCCGACCTGGCCGAACGCCCAACCCTAATCATCACTATATTATTACTATTTATTTATTTTGGTGCATGTGTTAAATATATGTAGAAAAAAATATTTAGTATATTATTTATTTATTAGTGTAATCTACAGGAGTGTAGAAGACTTCTACTTCATTGAAGTGATCAGAGCCGCCGTCGTCTACAAAAACTGAAAATTTGCCTACGTCCATTACGCCACCTTATGGCCATGGCCACCGGCCAACCTCCACCAAGGGAGGTTGGTGAGACCCTAATAATTGCAGCAATTAAGAAAATTTCATACGCAGACACTGTCACGGCACCTACAACACCATATCAAGCCATACGAAGAAAACCTATAACATATTTGCATGGGGAACCAAAGATAGTTTGGGAGTAGGAGGAGGTCCAGCAGATGATTCTTAACGAAAATTTACAATATGCAGTGATGGGAAAATTCTCTTTTGGTTGGCCAGACATGCAAGAACTAAGAAAATTAATACCAAAACAATGCGAACTCAAGAGAGAAGTAAACATTGGGTTACTTATCAACATGTATGTATTGATACGGGCATCGTTGCTGGAAGACTATACACATCTGCTATGAAATCCCCAATTTTACATAACACATAGCTATTGGTCATACCTAATGAGGACACTGAAATGGGATCCCTTATTAGACCAAGAGGAGGAAACAACCAAAACATTAGCATGAATTTCTTTCCCATCCCTTTCTCCAAACTTTTTTTGCAAGGAGACAATTTTCTCAAAGACAGCAATAGTGGGGAGACTATTACAACTAGATATGGCTACCCAAAACAAAACTAGGCTAAGTTGCGCTAGGGTAAAGGTGGAGGTGGATCTGCTAGGAGAATTCCCAAAAATAATTAACATTGGAATGAGGAGAAAATCAGGGGAGATCATGGAAAAATGGGTGACAATTAACTATGACTATGTTCCAAAATATTGCAAAACATGTAGATTACAGGGACATAATGAGAAGGAGTGTTATATCATTAACCCAAAGTTGTATCCACAAGACGAAAATGAGTTGAGTAAAGGAAATGAACATGCAAGAAATTTTGAGAGGGGAGAATCAAGTCATATAGGGGAAGGAAGAGAAGAAAAATCAACAAGAAAGAAGAAAATGATAGACAAAGAAATGAGCAGGGGAGGAGGAAAGAAGAGCTGGAAATTACGAAACAGAGAAGAAGATATGGCCATAGAAGAAAATATTACAACCAAAGGAGAAAACTAGAACAAATTTGGAATCAAAAATCACAACAGGAGATGCACACAAATGTAACTACAAAAAATCAGTTTGGGGCTTTAGTGGAATAAATACAGCCCTCACAAGAAAACATCAATGAGCAAGGACTTACAAATTCAAGGGTAGCAGAGGTCAAGGAATCAGAAGCAGTATTGCAAAGATCAACATAAAATATTGAAGCAGGAGGAGAAGGTAGTGTGACAGGATCCTTTGAAACAATGCACAGAGGAGGAACTTGCACATGAGAGTTAGGAATATTGCAAGGATCCCAGCTACAATTTTTATTGGCAGTGTGGACACACAAAAATATAAGGGGGAGAAAATGATTACTGCAACTCAGGAAGAGAAGGCCATCAATATAGGAGCATCAGAAAAGGTATCTTCAATGTGAGGTTAATACATCAGCACCAACAAAGGAAATACAGGTTACTTTAAAGGGAGTCACTACAACATCACATTCATCTTTAGAGACTATCAAGAGGAGTAAACAAAACCAACAGGAACTGCATGAAAAACAAGACAGAGAAGAGGAGGACACAATGGATTCTATTATAAAACAAATCAGCATGGATGGAGATCTGCCACCTAGACAAATAGAGCAAATAAAAGAAAGACTTAGGGTGAATAGATACAACAATGCAGGCCTGACTTATGTCAATACAAGGAATAGAAAGAGTAGGCATGTAGATCATAGTCAATGATAAGAAAAGTTCTACTTTGGAATATCGAGTCAGTAAAATCTCTGAACTCTTTTGAGAGAATATTGGTTCTAAATGGAAAACATCACTGCTCATATATTGCTCTTTTAGAGCCTTTCAAAATCCAGAAGATATTGGCAGATTTACGATAAGGCTTGGTAAGCAGCATGCCAAAGTCAATTGCTCATCCAAGATTTGGGTGTTTTTGGGATGAGGAATGGGAGGAACAAAACTATAATGATACAATACAACAACTTACTGTTTCTTTCAAGCATAAACATAACAATAAACTCTTCAAGATTACTACAGTTTATGCTAGATGCAGCGCTCTGGAAAGATTAGAGTTGTGGGAAGATTTGAAGGATATGGAAAACTACACTAATTGTCGTTGGTTGGTAGAAGGAGACTTCAATACCATAGTTGATGATTCAGAGAAACTAGGAGGACTGCCAGTTACTCAGACTGAGGAGAAGATTTTGTTCAATGAATAAATGGATGTGCATTAAATGAAATAAAGTTCAAAGGAAGTTGCTATACATGGTGGAATGTGAGAATAAAACATGATTGTATATTCAAACGACTTGATAGGGTCTTTGGAAACAATGAGTTCATGAATGTATTACAAGATAGTGAAGTACACCATTTGATCAGAGAAGGGTCAGATCATACTCCCCTACATGTTACTTGCAACACAACTCAAGAACATGTTGTAAAGCCTTTCAGATTCTTAAATTTCTGGACTAAGCACAACAGTTTTCAGAAAGTTGTGGAAGAAGTGTGGGAGAAGGAGGATACATGATCACCCTTTAGTGTTGTCCACATCAAACTAAAAAGGGTCAAGGCATCTTTGGTGTAGTGGAGCAGAACAACATTTGGAAATATTTTCCAACATGGAGCAACTTTAGAAGATAGTGAGGGCAAAAGAGACTCAACTGGAAATAAATCCAACAGAAGAGAACATAATTTTATTAAAAAAAGTTGAAGCAAAACTGAAAAGATATTTGCACTTAGAAGAATATTACTGGAAGCAAAAGGCTGGGATGAGATAGTTCCAGGATGGGGATAGGAATACAAAGTTCCTCCATGAATATGTAACGGGAAGAAGGAGAAAGTTGTAGATTTCAGCAATAAAATCTAGGTAGGGATATATAATTAATTCAACTCAAAATATTGGAGAAGAGGCAGTAAATGTTTCTAAATATTAATTTATGGAGAGTAATGCTCCCACTGATTATTCAATGCTGAATAACATTCCTAAATTAATCTCAGATGAGCAAAATCAAGTGATACGAAAAATACCATCAGAAGAAGATATTAAAGGGGTGGTCTTTGCCCTAAATGGGGACAGTGCAAGTGGTCCAGATGGTTTCTCTAGGTAGTTTTTCCAATGCTGAGACATTGTAAAGGAGGATATTAGTAACATGGTAAGAGCTTTTTTATGTGCATAGGAGCTACCAAGATTTATTACTCATACCAACCTAATACTAATCCCCAAAAAAGAAGTGGTTAATAACTTTGGTGATCTGAGACCTATTAATTTAAGTACTTTCACCAATAATATTATATCAAGACTGGTATATGAAAGATTGGTGACAATGCTCCTGATATAATCTCACAGAATCAAGTAGGATTTGTAAAAAGGAGAGTATCACTGAAAATGTCCTTTTGGCTCAGGAGATTATCAGAGACATTAACAAAAGAAATAAGTTTCATAATATGGTGGTGAAGTTGGATATGGCTAAGGCATATGATGGAGTGTCATCGATTTTCCTCATTAAGGTGTTAAGAAGTTTTTGCTTCTCACAGAGAATAATAGACATGGTGGTGAGGCTAGTTTCTAACAATTGGTATTCAATGATCATGAATGGCCAAACATTTGGCTTTTTTCCATTCAACAATGGGATTAAAACAAGGTGACCCAATATCACCAACTTTTTTTTTATCATTGCAGCAGACGTGTTAGCTAGAAATCTCAACCATTTGTTCACGGATCAATATTTTAAAGGATTTGGGGTACCAAAGTGGAGTCCAGATGTCACACTCCAACCCTAGGTGAGGTGAACAAGTACCATATGAACACATGCTTTACAAGTCACTTATGATGAAAAAGTAAACTACTACTATGCAGATATATTTACTAATGAGAAACTTCAATATACAACACATATTGACTAGCTGAACCAATACATGTGACAAATGAAACTATAAATTCAGATGATAGCTTTACAATGTCTACAAAGCCTCTACTGGAATCCATGATTGTACCACTATGGACTACGCATAGTAAAGACTCGGCAAAGCCCCGAATCAACCTAGAGCTCACCAACAACCGCTGGGTATCATGTGCTTCTATTGGGGAGATCTACTAGTTGAGTACTTGTACCTGCATAGTCCCTAACAAGGGACGTTAGTACGAAATAATGTACTGAATATGTAAGGCATAATACAACCATATGTAAAATGAAAGCTTAAGTGAAACCAAATACTAATAGATAAAGGATTAGAGACCACCTTAGCTTTATACTTGTGGAATCGTGTATGTTACATTCTTTTCTTTACTTTTCTTTGCATTATAATATTTATAAGACATATGATACAAATGACCAGCTGATCAGCGGTAGAAGAGGATGACCCATGCTAGACATTTTAACCCCTGTGATGCTATCCTCATAATTCCACAAATTTGGATCGGCCCATGCTAGGCTTTTGCCCCTAAGTTTCCACCCTCTTATACCAATTGGGATCGGCCCATTCTAGGCTTTCGCCCCTGAGCTCCCACCCTTCTATACCAATTGGGATCGATCCATGCTAGGCATTTCCCCTGGGCTGCCACCCATAATTATACAGATTGCTTCACTTAGATTCTTTAATCTTTGAGATTGTTGTTTTGATGTTCATAACTCTTTCGAGATTGTTCTTTTGATGCTCATAACTCTTTTGAGATTGTTGTTTTGGTGGTCATAATCATTGTTGAGATTTGGAACTATGGACCAGTAGTAGAAGACATATGAATATGGACTTACGATAATAACAATGACATAGAAAGCAAATGTGACATTAACGTGTAATACTTAGGAGCTTATATGATGACTCAGTAAACATTTTAACATCTCAAATTGAAGCACATATCAAGTGAAGACATTTCACATTCAGCCAAAAGATTTGAACTCTATATGATGGCCAAATACTCACCAACTAATATCAAATACAATGTATATGTTAACGTGGAACCAAGGGAGAATGTCGGCAGCTTCAAATTTAGGATGGATACATATTCTAAGTTAGTACATGTACAATAGAGCAATGAGGGAACTTGTCAGGTAACATTATAGTCTAACATAATGGGAGTAATAACCAATAAAGGGAACATATGAGCATGTGAAAAGATGACATATATATAGATAATTAAAGCAAGTTGGCATGATATGGGCATATTGTATATCCAACATATAAACATATGTACCATGTGTAATCTAGGATCATTTTGATTTATATAAGGGAAATACGTGCTAAGGATACTTTGACGATGAAACAAATTTAAACCTTGCATGCTAATACTTGGTAGAGTAAGCACGTACATTTAGTAACAAACTCATATTAGAGTACTCACTTTACTGCTCTAGGGAGTAGGAACTGCAACTATGGATAAGTCACTACCAACAACAATACACATAAAATAGCCTCAAATATTCTTTATCATACAACCAATTATTGAACTCACCACCCCCCTTGAGTTCTTTATGACAGCACACCCATAATTCTTCACTCAAACTCATACATAAGGAGGAAGAAAATGGAGCAGTCACCTTACCTTAATTTCTGCAACTTTTCCGTATAACTTGAATTCCTCTAGAACGTCAACTTCCCTTCACACTTAAACCAAAGAAGAAGAGAAAATTATCTTAATAATTAAGGAAAGTAAGCAGTAGATAGTGAGAACTTCTGCCTTCTACTTATAATTGAGCATGAATAACATGTTTTCTAGTATTCCATCGGAGAATTAAGCTAAATCCATAAGTGTTTCTTTTACCTTGGTTTGCAGGTATGAGGGTTTCTTCAAGAACCCCTTGAAGGAACTTTAAGGTTGCTGTTTTAATCCTTAAGAGAAAAGAGAAAAGAGCTGGAGTTAATTCTCAATATTGTGTGTTAAAAATGAGTGAGAATAACAGCCAATATATCTTATATTGAGCTTTCTTCACCTTTAAGAATATACTCTAGAACCTCTCTTTTTTGGTCCATTTTCAGCCACTAATTGGTCAAGTAGGTGATGCACCTGCTTATGTACATCAAGCAGCTTAAAAGGTCAAACTAGATGATACACCTACTTTCTTTTACTTGGGCTTAAATATATTAGGCCTTGGCAGATTTTGCTGCTGGGCTTTAGTTTCATTTTCCTTTTATTTAACTTAATTTGGGCCTCAAGTGAGTCCATTAGCATAGGCCCAGATCTGATCCATAAACCTTGGCCTTTTTAACTAGATCCATATATCTCAAGTAGGTGATGCACCTAGTTAGTCATTTTGACTGGTCAATAAGTCAAAGTAGGTGATGCACCTACTTGTCACCTACTAGCTTAGTTAAGTCAAGCAAACAACTCACTTATTTTATTCCATTTTATAAATATTAATCCCTTTTTCTTTTAACTTAGCACTTAACTTTCAACTTTAAGCTCAATTACCACCTTACTATCAAGTTTAAATACTCCCGTTGGAGTTAACTTGCAGTACACATGCTGAAACGTGCAAGGCATCACATCACCTTCCGAGCTAGTTTAAACCAACGCTAATCATATAGGAAACATGGTCCCTCGCGTATACTGTAAGGCTATGTCAAGTATCACAAGAATAGAACAAGCATATGCATAATATGGGCTGTTACATACACGTAGAATATGGGGTATTACATCTTCCCCCCTTATGATCATTCGTCCTCGAATGATACGTTAAATTGATAGTTTGATTAACCTTGGAATTTCATTTGGACATTTGCGAGAGTTCCCTCTGTAAATAGGACTATCCAAAATACGTAGACTAAACTAAAACACGTATAGACAAGTCTAGCTATGACGTATCAATAGATATGGTTCATGAAATAATAATATGACAAATCAACCCCTTTCTTGACTATGTAATTCACTAAAGATACTCAAGTAGAATTCATACAAATAAGGACTTTAATATACCTAAACACAAGTTATGCAAATGACATATAAAATGAACAACTGCTAGTAGAATTTATGATCATATAAGGGGACCACATGATCTCAGTTCCTTATGTACATGTTTAGAATGAGGAGGGGCATTTAGGATCTCTACCATCTTCTATTCCCAAGTAACTTATGTTATATTATATTCCTTTCACAATAAACCTTTTGAGCTTAGCTTCCGAGCCTTAACAATCAAGAATAACTATAGTATCTCCCATTTTTTTGTATATGGAACGAACACAAAAGCATAGGCCTAACCTATCGGGGCTCTACTTTCCCTTCTCTTTTATCTCATGACATTTTTCAAAGGTGGGACTTATAAGAACACATAGATGTTAATATAAAATCTGAAGTTTTATGATGCACCTTCGAATAAGGCATTATGCTAAGTAAATATCTATGGTTTTGATGAAATTTACATATATGCCCAACCTTTTCTGGTCAAAATCTTCACTACATAATGATACAAGGAAATGTTTTCCCACAATGTTCAAAACTCAAGTCAATAATCACAGAGGGGCATAGTGTACAAATAAATAAGTCACATTGGGTATAACACATAGGAAGATTAGCACAAAATGGAGCGCATAGTATATGGGCATTAAGCTATAGAAATATATGGTGTACACACGCATATGGTTCATAGGGTAGCGTGTGAGCGAATGAACTATAAGGAATGTAGGAAATGGACTAGATGAGCACTTGATGCATGAGTACTAAAGCTACAAAATATATAATACGTAAGCAAGTAGACTATATGAAATATGAACTACAGAACACAAATCACATTGATCAAGTGCGTTATATCGCATGGATTGGTGAACCTAACATGTCAATAAGTACACTTATGAAATATGAGCAAGTGAACAGATGACGCATGGCTAGAAATGCTATAAGGCCTGTAATGTTTAAGCAAGTAGGCTACGAGGTATGTAATATACATAGAAATGGTTTATGATACCTACGACGTGTAAACAAGTGATATGCGAGTCATATAACCCATGAGCACTAATTTTGCTCATAGCATATTATCAATTAGCATGCAGTACCCACACTAATGTTTAAGCAAGTAGGCTACGAGGTATGTAATATACATAGAAATGGTTTATGATACCTACGACGTGTAAACAAGTGATATGCGAGTCATATAACCCATGAGCACTAATTTTGCTCATAGCATATTATCAATTAGCATGCAGTACCCACACATATGGACAAGTGACATGTGGAAAGTAACTAGTGCAATAAATAACATGTAAGGAAAAGGTCCTATGAAAACATATAACAATAAACAAGGGTGCTCTAAAGCGGATAACATTTACATGTAAGCATTCTATGACAAAGTAACCAGTGCAATAAATAACATGTAAGGAAAAGGTCCTATGAAAACATATAACAATAAACAAGGGTGCTCTGAAGCGGATAACATTTACATGTAGGCATTCTATGACATTAGGTAACCTATGAGAAAGTACCATAAAGGGCAAATGACATACAAATAGATAAGTTATAGAACATGCAGCATGTATAATTATATAACAACCCATCTTTGGAAACTACGAGATGTCTTATAGAACCACTCTACCATAATAAGGGCAAACACACTGTCTTAAGCTTTAAGTCACAGGTGGGATAGTTCTTCTCATATTCCTTACTCACCTAAACACATACAATTGATTTCCCCATCTACTCTCTTCAATCTCCTAAGAATTCTTATAGGTGTTCTGCTATTGGGATTTGGCTTCCGTCTAGGTCAATATAAATACTACAGTCAAAATAGAAAAGAAAATCCTCAATAGTTCATCTTTTAGAGTAGGAGGCCGAGGTCAACTTTGCCTTCATTACTAGCTTATGTTATATCACGCTCAATGCCTGGTGCCCTTTGAAGATCGAAATAGAAAATAAATGGGGAAGCTTGAATGCACCATAAAACATAAACTCTAATAACATGTAAATGTCAGGTACCTATAAAGTTATATCATGATTCATAAAATCTTAGAGTTAGCCCCTTTGGGCTTAACTAGATAGGCCTGGCCATACTAATAGATTTTTTTTAAAAACAAGTGAGGGTGCTCCGACTCTTTTCCCTTTCAAGATAGCAAATAATAACAACTAGCATATGATCAATTTTTCCTCTCCCTTAACTGGACTATGACTGACGAATTACTGCAGGCATATATTAAATGAACCATATAGTAGCTCTATTCAAATTGATGGAAGTCTATACATGTGAATAATGCTCTGCTTCTCTTTTGTACTAATGATTTAGATGAACTAGGTCCATGTATCTTCTATATAGGTAACCTTTTTGTCCCCCTCTTTTTTTGTTGTTGTTATCAGGACCAAATATCAAGTCTTGAATCAATACTAAAATGACTTCTCTATCTAACAAAGGTTCACAAAGTTGTTCCTGGGTGCGCCATTATAACTCGTTAGGATTGAAGAGTTGATACCCTTTTATTGCCTCATACACTTAGCAACCTCTCTTTCATAATCACCTATCTCACTCCTCTATAGCATCCTCATATCACCCCTACTCCTATGTTTAGAGAATTTGACATATCCCATCTCTTTCTAATGAGAAGCTCTACGTACATATTCGGCCCGTATAATTTAAGCTTCATTCTCACATGCTTCCTATCTGACAAGTACTTTTTAATCAAACCTAGTAGCTTCATGTACTCTAATCCCACTATGTACAACCTGACTAATCACAACTTAGGTCTAACCAATCAATTTTTTCCTTTTGTTAAGCCCTTTAGTCGCATACTAATCCTCCATAGCCAAAATATAAATCATAATAGAAACTACCATACATATATAATTTGCAGAAATTGGCTCACTTATCCATAAGTTTTATAACCATGAAAAGAATACAAATGTTATTAGTACTTATTCAGGGTTGTTGACACATACCATATAAAAGCCAAATATTAACATATTCGGGATGATATATGGTGAGAATTTGGGCCTTGTCAGCCAATTAGGGGTATCTATAGTAACACTATTGCACTGATACATCCACCTATCAGATTGTGCCAATGCCTTCTTCTGAAAAACAAAACTGGTTTAACAACATCAATTTTGAGAACATGTGTAATGCTGAAAATTCTATGTATATCATAGACTCTTAACAAGTGTCCTCTATAGGAATATATCTTATAAATATGGAGGAAATATAGAACCCAAGAGATGAATACATCCTCCTAAGAAGATGTGCTTAGAAATGCTACAACTCATAAATGTAACTAGATAACCCATCATTTTTAAGCATATGGATAACCATACTATATTTTTCTCATTTGAACCAACGTTATACAAACGGTAAAAATGCAACTTAAAATGCATATTACATAAAAGCCTTTACATACGTTGTGGAGTGGGACGGTCGAATAAAATGAGCTCAATGTAGTCTAAATTTTGATAACTTCAGATCCTTTTCTGTAGATTACATGTTGACATTCTAGCTACCATTAACCTTAACCATCGTAAGCATAATATGAATAGTATGAACAGGTGAAAGTGGAAATTGATTTCTTAACTTCGCTCTATCGCACGAGCTGGTTTACGAAGAAGGGTAACTTTTACTAAATGTCCAAGCAGAACCCTAATTATAAATGTGGCGCACAGCACATTCATAAGTAAGGCTCTACCAAATACGGCTTTGTAGATTCCCTAGGATGAACTGCTCTAATACCACTTTTGTCACACCCCAACCCTAGGTGAGGTGGACAAGTACCATATGAACACATGCTTAAAAAGTCACCTATGATGAGAAAGTAAACTACTACTATGAAGATATATTTACTAATGAGAAGCTTCATATACAACACATGCTGACTAGCTGAACCGATACATGTGACAAGTGAAACTATAAAATCAAATGATAGCTTCACAATGTCTACAAAGCCTCTACTGGAATCCATGACTGTACTCCTATGAACTACGCATAGTAAAGACTCGGCAAAGCCCCAAATCAACCTGGAGCTCGCCAAAAACTACTGCGTATCATGTGCTTCTATTGGGGAGATCTACTAGTTGAGTACCTGTACCTGCGGCATGAAATTCAGCATCCCCAACAAAGGACGTCAGTACGAAAGAATGTACTGAATATGTAAGGCATAATACAACCATATGTAAAATGTGAGCTCAAGTGAAACCAAATACCAATAGATAAGGATTCGAAACCACCTTTGCTTTATAATTGAAGAATCGTGTATGTTACATTCTTTTCTTTACTTTTCTTTGCATTATAATATTTATAAGACATACGATACAAATGACCAACTGATCAGTGGTAGAAGAGGATGACCCATGCTAGGCATTTTGACCCCTGGGATGCTGTCCTCATAATTCCACAAATTGGGATCGGCCGATGCTAGGCTTTCTCCCAGACTTGCCACCCTTTTGTACAAATTGGGTTCAGCCCACGCTAGGCTTTCGCCCCTGAGCTCCCACCCTTCTATACCAATTGGGATTGACCCATACTAGGCATTTTCCCCTAGGCTGCCACCCATAATTATACAGATTGCTTCACTTAGATTCTTTAATCTTTGAGATTGTTGTTTTGATGTTCATAACTCTTTTGAGATTGTTCTTTTGATGCTCATAACTCTTTTGAGATTGTTGTTTTGGTGGTCATAATCATTGTTGAGATTTGGAACTATGGACCAGTAGTAGAAGACATAAGAATATGGACTTACGATAATAACAATGACATGGGAAGCAAATGTGACATGAACATGTAATACTTAGGAGCTTATATAACTCAGTAAGCATTTTGACATCTCAAATTGAAGCACATATCAAGTGAAGACATTTAACATTCAGCCAAGAGATTTGAACTCTATATGATAGCCAAATACTCACTAACTAATATCAAATACAACATATATGTCAATGTGGAACCAAGGGAGAACGTCGATAGCTTCAACTTTAGGACGGATACATATTCCAAGTAAGTACATATAAAATGTACAATAGAGCAAGGAGGGATCTTGTCAGGTAACATTATAGTCTAACACAATGGGAGTAATAACCAATAAAGGGAACATATGAACATGTGAAAACATGACATATATATAGATAATTAAAGCAAGTTGGCATGATATGGGCAGATTGTATATCCAACATATAAACATATGTACCATGTGTAATCTAGGATCATTTTGATTTATATAAGGGAAATACGTGCCAAGGGTACTTTGACGATGAAACAAGTTTAAACCTTGCATGCTAATACTTGGTAGAGTAAGCACGTACATTTTGTAACAAACTCATATTAGAGTACTCACTTTACTGCTCTAGGGAGTAGGAACTGCAACTATGGATCAGTCACTACCAAGGACACTTAGAAAGATTACTTTTTGTAATGCAAGTGTTGGATTCAGGCCACAGAAATAGGAAATAGAATAGCCTTAGATACCTTATCCTCTGACCAATAGAACTATCACGATTCAACCTCCCCTTATAGGTTTTAATCTACAATATAAGTCATGATAAACTAAAATTTGCAGCTATCACACTGTGATCCCCGTAAAACAGTAGCTAACATTGACGGATAATGAGCCCATACAACCCTAAAAATAATGTGTATCATCACACCCTCCTTCTCTGCCCAATACATACATTATATATCCTTTTCCAAGATTACCCAAGCTGCACCAACAACAATACACATAAAACAGTCTCAAATATTCTTTATCATATAACCAATTATTGAACTCACCACCCCCTTGAGTTCTTTATGACACCACACCCATAATTCTTCACTCAAACTCATACATAAGGAGGAAGAAAATGGAGCAGTCACCTTACCTCAATTTCTGCAACTTTTACTTATAACTTGAATTCCTCTGGAACTTGAACTTACCTTCACACTTAAACCAAAGAAGAAGAGAAAATTATCTTAATAATTAAGGAAAGTGAGCAGTAGCTTGTGGGAACTTTTGCCTTCTACTTATAATTGAGCATAAATAACATGTTTTCTAGTCGTCCATGGAAGAACTAAGCTAAATCCATAAGTATTTCTCTTACCTTGGTTTGCAGATATGAGGGTTTCTTCAAGAACCCTAGAAGGAACTTTAAGGCTGCTGTTTTAATCCTTAAGAGAAAAGAGAGAGAGAGAGCTAGAGTTAATTCTCAATAAGCTGTGTTAAAAATGAGTGTCAATAGCATCCAATATATCTTATACTGAGTTTTCTTCACCTTTAAGAATATCCTCTAGAACCTCCTTTTTTTGGTCCATTTTCAGCCACTAATTGGTCAAGTAGGTGATGCACCTGCTTAAGTACATCAAGCAGCTCAAAAGGTCAAACTAGGTGATGCACCTACTTGCTTTCACTTGGGCATAAATATATTGGGCCTTGGCAGATTTTGCTGCTGGACTTTAGTTTCATTTTCCTTTAATATAACTTAATTTGGGCCTCAAGTGAGTCCATTAGCATAGGCCCAAATCTGATCCATAAACCTTTTCTTTTTTAACTAGATCCATATAGCTCAAGTAGGTGATGCACCTACTTGGTCCTTTTGACTGGTCAATAAGTCAAAGTAGGTGATACACCTACTTGTCACCTCCTAGCTTAGTTAAGTCAACCAAACATCTCACTTATTTTATTCCATTTCCTAAATATTAATTCCTTTTTCTTTAACTTAGCACTTAACTTTCAACTTTAAGCTCAATTACTACCTTACTGTCTCGAGTTTAATTACTCCTGTTGGAGTTAACCTGCAGTACACAAGCTGAAACGTGCAAGGCATCACATCACCTTCCGAGCTAGTTTAAACCAACGTTAATCATATAAGAAACATAGTCCCTCGCCTATACTATAAGGCTATGTCAAGTATCACAAGAATAGAACAAGCATATGCATAATACGGGCTGTTACATACACGTAGAATATGGGCTGTTACATACACGTAGAATACGGGGTGTTACACCAGCGATTAATCACTTGTTTTATGCAGATGACACTATTTTGTTTTATTGAGCACATCCTAACTCCATGAAAAAGATGATGAAGGTGTTAAGAGGCTATGAAAGGATGTCTAGACAGATGGTTAATCTGGGCAAAAGTCTTGTTTACTTGCATGAGAAAGTACCAGGTAGAGTTTGCAGGCAAATAACAATAATTACAAGTATTAAGCAATGTTTTTTTCCATTTACTTATCTGGGTTGCCCCATTTTCTATGGAAGGAAGAACAGATACCACTATGAGGCTTTGATTAAAAATTGATTAAGAGAATCGGTTCTTGGCAAAACAGACTACTATCTTTAGGAGGCAGGCATGTCTTGATAGCACAGTTGTTACAATCTATGCCAATATATATTTTATCAGCCATGAACCCAACAGCTGGGGTCATTAACCAGCTGCATAGAAGTTTTGCAAAATTCTTTTGGGCTAACACAACAGGGGCTAAGGACACACATTGGGTGGCATGGGATAAAATGTGTTATCCAAAAAAGGAAGGAGGTTTGGGGTGGAGATCACTACATGATGTCTCAAAGGCACTCATTGCTAAGCTCTGGTGGAATTTCAGAACATCCACAAACTCAATATGGGCAGCACATATGTGGAACAAATATTGCAAGAAATACCATCATATCCTAGCTCAGGGATATGGGATTTCACATGTGTGGAGGAGAATGAAAGCAATCAGGGAAGAGGTAGAATAGGAAATTTGGTGGCAAGTTAAGTCTGGTAACTCTAGTTTCTGGTTTGACAACTGGACTAAACAAGGAACATTATATCACATTGAAGAAGGGGCAAAAAAGGAAGAGGTCGAGGTCAAAGAATTTAGCGCAAATGAGAGGTGGAATAGATAAAAACTGCTACAGTTATCTGTCAACAGAGATGACAGATTACATCATGGAGAGCATCTCACCACCAAATATACAGCTTGGAAATGATGTAGCATGGTGGATGGCAAACTCACAGGGTAAATTCAATGTGGAGTCATCTTGGGAGCTGATGAGAAGTAAACATGAACAAATGAGGGACTATGAATTAATATGGAACAGAAGGTTACAATTTAAGATCAACTTTTTCTTGTGAAGAGTGTGGAAGAGAAGAATTTTCACACATGATAACTTGAAAAGGATGAAAATTAACATAGTTTCTGGATGTTGGTGTTGTGATTAGAAGGGGGAGGAAACAACAACCCATTTATTTCTAACAGCCCCCATCGCTACTAAGCTATGGAGGTTTTTTGCTAATTTTGCTCCATAAACATAGAGGGGATGCCTCTAAAACAACTCACCATTGCTTGGTGGAAACAGGAGGCAACACACAAACTGAAGAGCATCTATAAAGTTATGCCAGCCATCATCATGTAGAGCTTATGGAAAAGAAGGAATGCTTTCAAACATGGCAGTGGCATTAGCTATGAAGGAATAGTGGACATGGAAATGGAAGTGGTCAGATAGATGGTGAAGAGTCTATTCCCATGGATAAAGAAGATAAGATGGTCCTGACAGGAACTCATTCTCAATCTAAACAATTTTAAGCCCAAGCTTCATTTCTTTAGTGTCACTTGGAGACCACCGGATGCGCATCAAGTGAAAAGTAACACAGACGGGGCATGAAGAGGAAACCCAGGACAGAGCTCCTACGGATTTTGCATTAGAGACAGTAGGGGTGATCTAATTTATGCCAAAGCTTAAGGGATAGGTTGGGCAACAAATCAGGAAGTTGAAGCGATGGCTATGCTTTCATCACTTATAGAGTGTCTCGAGAGAAGATTACAGGATGTCATAATTTAGACGGATTCACTAAGCCTCAAGAAAATCATCCTAAATATTTGAAGGTTACATTGGGAACTAATAGAGAAGGCAGAGAAGATAAGGGAGATAACTCAGAGGATTCGTGCAACAATTAATCATATTTTCAGAGAAGGTAATTTTTTGGCTGATTCTTTGGCCAATATAGCCATGGACTCACAAATGGAGTACGAGTATCACAACTAGCAGGAGCTTCCTCTAAAGGAACGAAGGATACTCAATTTGGACAAAGCACAACTACAAAATTTTAGGATTAGGACACGCAGGATTAATGCACAATGATTCTCAATATGAAAGTACAAGGAGAAGACAAGAGACATCGAATAAAGAAAGAGATGCATGAAGATAGACAATGCAGCAACAGTAAGCATAAATATATCATAGAAACAAGGCAAGAGAATAATGAAATTATACATGGTGAAGCTGGTGGAAGAGCTAGATATTACTATAACAAGCAAATTATCCTCAACATACAAAGGGGACAAGATTATTTTACAGATAGAGAAGGCAAGTACATAGCTAAGGAATTTCAGTAGCTTCGAGTACACCCGCTCTACCTCATCTCTCATCATTTCTTGGAGGAAGTACCACACATACACCCTGAGGAAAGAAGCAAAGATCAAGAACGAAAACACAGAGAATGGAAAACAAGAAGAAGATATACATACCTCGGCCTAATCCATCACAATGCAGAGATGCTTCTTTGGTTTCAGATCATGGAGGAACCGCCCAAGAAGGAAGAAATGCAGTGATTCCAAAGAGTTTATCATGGCAGCGGTAGAAAAAGAAATGGGTCAGGTAACTTTCCAATTTGGAGGCAGATGTTGACTAAAGGGGAAAGATATTTTTTAGGAAGTGGTAGAAGAGAGTATACCCATTTTGATTATGTTTTGAAGATTTGGGCCAAGGGCCTTGTACTGAGTCTAGAATAATAGATTGATGAAATAAATATATGTTAAATTAGAAAAAATATTATTTATTAGTTCCATTTAGCAGGATTTAGTTTTTATTTGTTTTGTCAAACTCACAAGTCACAAGAAGCAAAGATGAGCAGAAATGTAAGGGCTCATCACGCGTGCTTTTGAAATATTTCCTTTTGCCTCCATTCTTCCATCTCTTTGGATCATTTGTTACTCTCAGTAGCATCAAGAAGATTAGCAATTGAGGTTTTGGATGTCGTTTTCCTTTTCAAGAAGAATAGCAATAGAGGTTTTGGGTGTCGTTTTCCTTTTCAAAAAGATTAGCAATGAAGGTTTTGGGTATGGTTTTCCTTTTCAAGAAGATAAGCAATGGAGCTTTTGGGTGTCATTTTCCTTTTCAAAAAGATTAGAAATGGAGGTTTTGGGTGTCGTTTTCCTTTTCAAGAAGATTAGCAACAGAGATTAACAATTCAGGTTTTAGAATTTCTCCTTTTCATTCTTGAATTGAGGGGTTATACATATAAAGTTTTTCTTTGCTCTTTTTTTTATTTCATTCTTATGATAAGTTGATGCTTTTTAGCTTCACCCATTTTCCCTTTTCCTCTATTCCAAAATATTGATTATCTTGTTCTTTTGGGTGTCGTTCCTAACCAGATTTTTTTTCAACCTTAATACAACTCTTCTGGAATCACTATTCTTATGATAGTTAATGATTGCTTATGACTTTAGATTCAATGTGTAGCTGGGTCTGATCTTGAATTGTGCTTTTGTGTTAAATCTTAAATCTTAAATTGTGTTCTTGGTTGAATCTTTAATTGTACAAAACTGAATTTCATGACTCTGTAAATTGAAATCATTCAGAGTAATTCCTTTTCTCGGCAGGTTGAGCTCACAGGGAACTAATACCACTGCCAAAGTGGAGAGAAAAATTCTGACCCAATTGCAACTTTAACACACGATCCAATAAGTCCTTTTCTCTTCCAGTGAAAATCTTTGTGATTGTTGCGAGCCCTTACAGTTGCTGGAATAATATCGTTATTGTAGCATTCTGAAGTTCTCATTTTGACATCTTTTTAGCCGTATATTGGGAATTTAATTCCGATCCATGTTTATTATAGCTTTTCCTTCATTTTGGACTTCTTGTATTGAATTATATGTTAATCTTTGAGTACCTACAAAATGGAAAACTTGATTAGCCAAAAATATCCGCCAGCATGTTACCCTCCCTTAGTGTATGCTCGATTTCCACATCTCTATATATTACATGGGACTTTCCATATTCCATCTAGTGTTTGTTTGACTGCGAAAGAATCAGTTTCAAGGATAACAGACTGCAAATTGTGTAAGATACAAAAATTCCAGTGCACTTCTCAATGCCACTACTTCTACCTCTAAACTAGTAGCACTTTCCTAGCTTTTAGCTTCAACAAATATAAACTCTCTTGCATCATTTCTAATGCATATAGCAATTGCACTAGGTCCTGAATTTCCTTTTGAAGCTCCATCTGAATTGTACTTATAGACACCTCTGCTAGGTAGTTTCCACTTCACCACTTTACATTCAATTAATGGGGTATAGGCTTCAAAGAATTTCACTATAAGAGGAAAACTATCAGGGATGTTCCCCAACCAAGGATACCTTGTAATTGCCAAGTAGTGAAGGTTCCTATTTTTTTTCATCATCATACCTTGCACAAACATCTTACCGCCATGCCTTATCATATTCATCCTCTTCCAAATTTTCCACATTATAAAAATAGGGACAACATTAAAAAGTGGTCTGAGTTTGACATAACATGTAGAATTCCATCATGTAAACATGGTGTCTTTTGGATATGGGAAAGGGCCTCTCAAACCTGTTGGTTCTGCAAAAAATTTCCACAAAGTGGTAGCTACTTGACAAGTAATAAATAGATACTCGTAGAATTCTTTAGCTAATGTTTCACAACACCTTACATCATCTACCAGGGCTATTCATATTAGAAATTCCCCAATTAGGTGCTTTGTTTTTTCATAACCTCCATATGAAAAAAGAGACTTTAAAAGGAATTCCTTTTTTCCCAAATGAACTTGAATTCTTACTGTTACTTGCATTCCTCAAAATCCCCCAAGCACTATTAACATTGAATTTTCCTGAGCTGTGTGCCATCCACCATAGCTTGTCCCACTCATTTGTATCCTCTCCACATTCAACTTTCTGAATAATGTGATTACACACCTGATGTGCTATTTGTTTTGTGCTGGATCTTTGATGAGAGTGTGATTCTTTTCATCCCATTTTCTGATGGTTTTCTCCTCTGTAGCATCTATAAAGGTAAAGCTTAGGAGCTGATGTGGTAGTAGTTCTTTGGATGAGAAGGACCTCACATTTCTTACTGGCTCGAGCTTATAGTGATGCATGATTAACGTTTCAAGCACAACTCATCCAATTCTAGGTGCAAACGATCATTAAGCAATATAAAACCCAACAATTGAGTTGGGGTCGAATCCTACAGGGAACAGTACGTGTTCAAATTCACCTATGAAGTACAAATGTGATCTAACTAGCTATTGAATAGATATTATCGGAAAAAGACATATCAAATAAAAGGGGAGACATGAATGTCAAATGGGGGTTTTTGGTTTGAAATTATCAATTACAAGCAGTCAAATAGTAATGAGAAAACAGTGAGTTGAGGAATTCTCGAGATGTGATCGATTATAGGTGAATTTCGATATATGGGTAATTGAAACTACAATTAAACATCTAAATATCAGTGGGTAGGCTAGACTATAATTGAAATAGTTTTCTCTCGAACAACTATTCTGCTTCAAGTGATTACTCTCGAACATCAACAAGCATAACAATTAAGAACAACCCAAAACCTTAATACATCTTCTCTCTAGAGCAAGATAGGTAGGACTGGGTTTAGGATTTATTCTCTCGAGCTGAACCTAAATCAACCCAATACATACAAATCATTAATCAATAATCTTTGTTCTAAAACCTCTCTCTCGCGCAAGCCAATAACACTAAAATAGAACTGCATTTGCAACTACAATTCAAAAATTAAACCACAATTAATGATTAAACTCACTTCAATATAACATTTAAAGTAGTAATTAACAATACCCATAAACTAATTCAACCCATAATCATATGATCACACCCCAAGAATCGGGGTTTTAGCCGAACATCATAAAAAGATAAAAATCATTACCAAATTGATTAGCCATCAACTGGGTAAGAGGAATTCAAGCTTTACAATGCTCCTATTCGAAGAAAATTCGAAACCCACTTGCAAAATCTCTAAATTGAGTCTCAAAACCTTCAAGTCTACTAAGGAAATTGTTCTAGACTGAGTGTATTCTAAAATTCGATCAATAATAATCTAAAACTTCATACCAATTATGTAACGACTCAGAAAATGATAGGATGAAGTAGAGCCTTGACGTTTGAGTTAATGTGACCTTGAGTTGACGTATGGGCTGTTTAGGACCTTTTGGCGATGGACAGCCTTGGTCGTCCAATGGGATGGGTGAATCACCCAATGGCTCCCCACTTCGCCTAGTGGACTGCCCACCTAGTGATCCTACTGGAAAAATGGGCGAGCTAAGTGTTCACTTGGCGAGTCGCCTTGTGGACTTGGCAATCCCATGTTTCCAAAGGGTGACCTAGGTGCATGATCGCCGACTTGCTTGGCGTGTCCCTCTTTTCCCCTCCAATCACTCATTGGACACCCCCTTGAGTCAGCCACTGGAACAAAGGGTGGACCAAGTGTGCATTAGACGAATTGCCTAGTGCACTTGGCGAGCCCAAGTGTCCAAAGGGCGAACTCAAGAGGGTAAGGGGGAGAAATTTTAAGTTAAAACTTTAGGGTCCTTAGTTCTTTTCCGAAATTGACCCTACACTATTTCATTATTTTCCTAGAACTTATATAACCTTATTATGACCTAATTCCTTTCATTTTAAGCACCTCCAAATATAATTAAAAGAAACCCATCTCATCTCAAATTTTCTCTCACTAGAAACCCTTCAATAGAGAAGGAGAAGAAGGGAGCAATAGAGGCTAGGGTTTGGCGATTTCAAGGCCATTTATTCTCAAATTTCTTGTGGATTCTTCGGATTAAGGTATGGTGGCTCTTTATCTAGGGTTAGCTTTCACCCTAGAGTCCTATCAAAGTGTTTTTCAAAGCTTGCAAAAACTTCAAAACCTAGATCTTTCACTCTTCAACATAGGTTCAAACTTTTATTGTTTTAAATGGATTTATTATGAAGTAATGTGGTTGTATTGATGTTGAATGGTGGTTTTATGAAAAACCCTCTCAAAGAACCCATGTTTTCCGAAAGTCTTCAATGGTGCCCTAAGAAGTGGGTTTGTGGATTGTTCAAGCATGTGATTATGTGATGCTTAAATTGAATGAGTTTATTGAAGTAATATGATTATGCATGCCTAATTATGAAGAATTGTTGGTATGTGGTGATGTATTGATTATGGCCTTGTAAGGCAAATTCATGATTTAGCTTATGTTGATATAGAATGTGATCTATTGATGTGTGATCCACTTATGGTGGAAGTGGTTACTTCCTATGTACATAATGGTAATTAAATTGATAGAAGTCTTCTTATTACCCTAAATGTGAAGAACAGATGCATGAATGTGATATGAAAAGTGTAAGTATGAACATGATATGAAGAAT
>NW_006239157.1:723267-736450 GCF_000226075.1 Solanum tuberosum
ATGAATGAAGATGTTTGCATGTGGAAGGTTTTCTTCCTTTTTAATGTATCTTGAATTGGTAGACTTAGGTTTCCTTTTCTTGAAAGCATGTATGAAGTTATATGATCATGAATGTTATGATGTGTTGATTTGAAAGGTTATTCTCAACTCTTTACTAAAGCATGTTAAGGGATTCTTATATGAAAGGTTATTCTCATGTCTGAATCTATGAGCTATCCTCATGTTGGGAGAGGATGGATTCCCATACGATAGTTGAGGCGGGGTATCTAGTAGCAATCCTTGGAGATGGATGCCCATATGTTAGTTGAGGCGGGGTTATCTAGCAACAATCTCTATCCCCCAAAAGACTTATGCAAGTTGGAATGAGATGGATACCCATACGTTAGTTGAGGTTGGGTTATCTAGTAACAATCTCTCTTCTTTAATGAACAAATGACATGAAATACTCTATGAGAATGAAGGCTAAGCACCGAGAGGTCATTGAGTGGGATGGATGCTCTCACGACAGTTGAGGTGGGGTATCTAGTAGCAATCCTTTGTGATGGATGCCCATACGTTAGTCGAGGTAGGGTGTCATGTAGCAAGCTCTTTGTCCCTTAACTATGTGCCCACATAGGATAGCTAGTGGATCCATTAGGCTAATCACAGATCGACCTTAGGCAAGTTGATCACCTTTTTACAATATGGGGTTACATGACACCAGATTCTATGATTTAGCTCTCATAGTCTATGTCGGTTAAATTCTTATTCCCATAATGTGAGGTACCCATTATGGTTTCTTGAGAAGTTCTATGACGCGTGCATAGTTATATGGGATGTTATCCATGCATTTGCACGATGAGGCTTCAAGAGGGCTATAGTGAGAATCTCTACTTCCTAATGAAAGAATGTGTTCTAAATGAACAAATAAAGCAAGTTACCTTTATGTTTACATGATAGGATGTACGTCTCGCATGTCTATATGAAATGATGAATGTCTTCCATGATATAATGTATGTCGTAGTTGACCAAATGATATGAAGAATGTTTCACTTGAGTTGGTGATATAAGTTGTTTAGCATGATATGTTGAAATGCAAGGAGTCTTATCTATGGTGGCCTAGAGGAACACTTAGGTGTGGTGTGAAGAGGTAGTATGGGATGCCACTTCATATCTTACTTAACTGGGTCTTAGGGCTATTATAGATAGGGACCCTAAGATGATTGAGATGCCCTGCTTGATGTATATGTTCTTATATTGTGTCTTGACATTGAAGGAGCATGAGGAGAAGGGTAAGTTCAGCTTTGGTGGAATTGTGATGATAACGACTTGGTTGTTGGTAATACTTGTATTTGATGCCTCTTATTCATATGTTCATGTAATATCTTGAAATTGGTATCATGCATGGTTTCCAAACCAAAATGTCCGTTTTAGCATATTTTTGCATGGTCATCATACTTAGTACATTTTTGTGTACTAACTCCATATTTTCCTCTATGTCTACAAGTGTAGGTTCCAGCAAGTTACTTGCTAGTTCTAGTGAAGACTTGGATTGAGACTCCCAAATTGGAGTGGTATGTCGTCATCATTCGGGGACACGTTTTAGAAGCTTTATGTTTTGTTCTACTTCTTCGTATTAGACTCTTTCTAGTCTTTTCAAGCGTAAAGGGCCATGACCCTACTTATGTCAGTTTTTCTAATATTGTATTAAGATGGCCATGTGAGAGAAGTAGATTTCCGCTGCAATGTTTTAAATGTTTAGCATGTTTTGATTCGTATGTTTTAAATAAAAAGTTTTAATTCCGTACAATTTCTATTATCTATGTGATGAATGAATGCTATGAGGCTTGTATGAGGCCCTTCGGGGTCGAGTACGTCGTGTCGCATCCGGGGCCTATACTCAGGTCGTGACAAATTAACTGTTTAAAATCTAATTTATAGTCGCCAAAAATAAGCCACGAAGGGCCATTAGGCAAGGTAAGTCGGGTTAACCGAACCACTCGGCGAACCGCCAAATACTCTCTTTTATCGCCTTCCTACTTTTGCTCCCAGTATCCTCGCATCTTGTAACTTTGGGCGATCTCTTATTGGATCGCGGAACTGCTCGGCGATTCGCCCACTGCTCATTTTCATCGCCGACTTGGATTTTTCCCTCAGGGCTTGGCACACTGGAACTTTAGGCGGTGAGATTAGCCACACGGCTACACGCCGAGTGCTCTTAGCGATCTTCAGGCTCGCCCTTCTTCATTTCTTCAGTTTGTTTTGTTCCTTCTTGCCTGTTAGTGTCCTTGCTTTGCTCCTTAAAACATATACCTGAAAATCAAGGTAGTAACATCAATTTATAGCATAAATTACGCATTTGAGGACACTAAATCTATCAAAACAAAGCCCTAAATGACTCCAAATCTCGGACTCATCAATGCAGTTCAGGGAGTCCCTCGTATTCTCTTTTGATATTTTGACTGTGAGAACATAATCTCATTTTTAGTTGGGGTGCCTCCCTTGTAGTCATTTTGTTGATAGTTTCTGCATACAGTAATTGTGCTCTTATTGTGCATACTTTTCTTTGGGATCTATCTTGGTGTCTAAATAATGGTTTTAACGAGGTGATTTTGGAAGTAGACTCTGAGTTAGTGGTTCACTAGATAATCTGATAAATGGGATCTATCTTGGTGTCTAAATAATGGTTTTATCCAGGTGATTTTGGAAGTAGACTCTGATTTAGTGGTTCACTAGATAAAACAGCAAGCTCCTCCGCCTTAGAATTTGCAGCATGTTGTAGCTAACCTTAAGAGAACATGTAATCAGTTCCAATCCTTTTCCTGTAATCACACCTTTAGAGAGGCTAACTTTGTGGCTGATGTTTTATCCAAAACTAGCCATAACAGTGAAGTCTCTCAACATTACTTCCATGTCCACCAGCTACCAAAAGAAGCTATAGGATACTACATGCTGGACAGGAGTGAGATGCCAAATTTTAGAAGAAGAAAGATGATGAAGATCAGAAAACCACCTTGATCTGACAGCTTTCATTATGATACAAAAAGGAACATATACTTTCAAGAAGATCTTTAAAGGAAAAATATACACAAAAGGACATCAGAAAATCAACTAAACTCAAATTCTCTAGAATCCCTTGAAACCCAACCTAAGATCATTTTTAGTACTCCCTTTGTTTCAATTTGTTTGTCTTACCTTACTTTTTAGGCTTTTTAAAAAAGAATGCTTCTTTTCTAATTTGAAAACTCCTTAATTTCATTATCCTGCATGGCATGTTTGTGACCAGAAAATCAAAGAACATTTCAGTATAGTATACAGTTTTAGTTTAAAGACTACAAAATTCAAACGTACTCTTAACTTTCTTAAACTTTGTGTCAAGTCAAACAAAGATATACAAATTGAAACTGAGGGAGTTACAACATTTGATCATTTTTAGTATCAACTATACATATAGGATTACGATATTCCATTAACAGCAAGAAGCCATATTCAAACATGTAGTTGCATTAACTAAAAATAGTAAATTCAGTATAAGCAATTCATAAAATTGCACTACTTGGGAATATTCTACCGGCGTCTCTCTCTCTCTCTCACACACACACACTATCAGATAAAGAAAGGAGCTTACTTTAGTAATGTTGTTAGAACTAGATTTAGACTTATCAATGAGCACAATGTGAATGAGGAAGAAAGTGTATATTTGGAAAGCATTTTGAGATGATGCAACTCGATCAGCAAGTGAACACTCATCCTCTTCACTATCATTCCTCTCCTCATCAACATTTCCATCCTTCTTCAGAGACACCCTCCAGAGAGAATCCACAGTACGGAGCAGCACACTGATATTGGACCTAAGTGACTCCACAAGATTGAGCTTACATCCAGGAGTAAGGCAAGGAAACTCCTTCATTAAGGAATACACAAGATCGAACACATCCTGCTCCTCCATGTAGAATAGCTCTTTGTTAGATAAGTCAAAGGATACACAAGTTTAATTGCAAACAAAAAATAGCAAATTTAGGGAAATTAGTTGGAAAAATCAAAAAAGAATGACAACCCAGATGGAAAATTCAAAAAGATAACAAAAAAAAAGAACCCAGATGGAAAAATGGCAAGGAATGTGAACCAAGTAGGAAAATCGAAAAAAGAATTTGAACCCACATGAAATTTCAAAAGAGATTGAAAATTTGGTCTTGGGAGTTTCGATAAGATGAAAACCTAAGATGGGAAATACATACGATGAATTCTTCCAATTCAGATGGACAAAGAGCACTACCTAAAGTGGGATTTTGAATTGAGGGGCGGCTGAAATATGAGTCTTCCTCTTCAAGAGGGCCTAAACATTTTTGGAAATATGAAAGATTGAGCCATTTAAGAGTAAGGTTTGAAGATTTCTATAGCGTAAAATGGTGGGAATTTTCTGATCTGATTTTGAATAAGCATAAAGCGATAAAGAATGGAGGCGGGGTAGGGGTGAGGAGTAGAGTTTGAAATGGGAAATGTGGGTGTACGAGAGAGAGAAGATGAAGCGGAAAGGCACAAAATTAAATATTTAATTGCCAAAACCTAGGCAGAGAATGCACCAATCTTAGCCAATGAGAGGCAAGCAAAGGCCTTGTAGCAACTTTTAACCTAGTAATCAATATGATATTGGCATAGAAAAAAATGTGTACACTATTGCTAGGCTTGTTATATCTTTTAAAGGGGCTTGGATAGAGAACTAGAACAATAACAACTACTATGTCTCAATATTAAACAAGTTGGATTCACGAACAAAAATAACTTTGTAGAAAGACCAAAATCAAATGTGGAACAAAATAAATTCTTAAAATATTGAGAATTTAATCCCATATGATCCATAGAATTGCCTCAGAGTGTATTGGAACTCAATCCACTGAATGATTAGGCTTAGAGCACCATTGACCATAAAAAAAGTTAGCATACAATGCAGTTGTTAGGAAAGTCAACTGTCCCGATGTAATTGAAAATGCAAGGAAACGCTTAATTCTAAGAGGGTGGTCTAGGACCTTCGCCAGAACCTGGTTATTATTCTAGTGGAATTGGAAGTATCGAGATTTTGATCACTTTTGATGCTATTCTTAGCTCTGGATGTAGTGGAATTTGAAGTATCAAGATTTTGATCACTTTTACTGCAGTTGTTAGCTCAGGATCTAGTGGAACCTGCAAATGTACAAGTGGAATTGGCTTCACTCATTTTGTCTATACAGTTTGCACATTGACTTTGAAAGTTTTATCAATCCGTTTCACTACTAGCCTCTTTATATATCTCCAGCTCTCTCAGTAAAATGACTTTAGAGCTTTTTTAAATCAATATCTACTCATAAATGTACAATTCTGAAAAAACCCATCATTTAAATTTTATATGGATTTTCGAAAGAAAAGTTATAGTGAAGGATCAACTATTTATTTAAGTTACTACCACGTAATAACTTGTTAACAGATACTACCTCCTCTACATTGTTTCTAAATTATTTGGATGAATAAAAGCACAACTGACTTGTATAAATTAAAGAGACAAAGCATGAAGCTCTAGTTCCCTCCACCAAAAATATTTTGAAAATGAGAACTTTGTAAACGAAACATGAAATAGCAATAACTACATAAATAGGCAATAGATTTGGAGAAAACTACCTTTAGTAATTTCAGATTCACCAATTTCCTCTTCTTCTTTTTTACTCACTGTGAGGCTCTCGAAGCTTTCCACTTTCTGTTGATGGCTTTGAGTATTTTTGGCAGTAAGTTCTTATTCCTTCCTCTCAATGTTGAATTTATTCAACTTTTCTTCAAACTCCCTAATGCATGATTCGAGTTCAGGTTTAGCAAACTTCTTCCCCTAAATGAAGACATTCAAATAGGCAGATAAAGTTCACTTTATTTCCTTAAGCGCATTCACAAAAGGTACTTTCCCTACCATAAATTGCATTTTCAGCTCTTGACATCTTTTTGCCTCAAGTTTACTTGGTTTCTTCAAATATCTCCTGAATCAACTCTCCATTTCATTTTCCTGCAAATATGACGGAAAAAAAACCACATTAAAAGCACCAATTCTAAACTAAAGCAAGCCAAAATAACTACAAAAAGTGCCTCAAATGAGTGGAAATCCACCACTCATCAACACCCCCGACTTGAAAACTTTGTTTGTCCTCAAGTAAAATAAATCAAAAACACAAGAGGCTGTTATTTCAAAACACACCACAACTCAATTTCCCTTTTTAAGCACAAAGGTAATGACTTCGATTGGTACTAACAAATAGTCCACATGTAAAATTTTCTCAAAAGAAATCCTCTCATTCTCATGAAACATTTTCAAAAACCAAGAATCATTTAAGTGACAACAACTCAAACTCAAGAAATGACTCAACTCATTAACTCTTTCGCATGCTCACTTGACTCAATTAGGAATTTTTTAAATCACCACTTTTTTAACTTACTTGCCCTCACAAGAAAGAAGTGTCCCAAAACCACACACACATATAAACAAGACAAGGGACAAAGATGCAACACTCACGCTCACAAAGAATCATCTCATGCACACAAATGTCACACCATAGGCTTTCCCATATTTGCAAACAACATTGACTCAACTCCATTTGCTTAGAAATCTCAAAGGACTTTGTGTATCATTTACATGAATCAAGTTATATATGTATCTTCAATATTGATACATAAATCGTAATGTTCTATAACTGGAGCACTGTTTATCAGATCCAACAATAAGTATACTATACATATCAGTGGCAATATTTTACTACCAGATACATACACCCAAAATTATTCAATTTTATGGTCATGATACATAAATACATAAAAGTTAATACATGTAAATCTATCCAGTTTCTCTATCAATGTTGTATTCTTCTACTTTCTCTTTTTTTCTAATTTGAAAGGATCTTCGATGAACTAGAAGATTCACAAAAGAAATCGTTTGTCCAACAATAATTCCATCACATTTGTATCCTTCATAACTCACCTCACTTATCCAAAATTTCGATGAGAGTTTTTGAATCAAATCTTAAAGGTTTCTTTGTTGAACAGGGGGCCGAAGCAATTTCAACTTTTAACTTTCTCCGTTCTTTTACGATTTGCATCTATATGATTGAAAGCAAGAAGAAATGTAAGATGATCGAAATATTCAGTATGTATTTTATGAAATTTTCAGATAATGGATGAAACAGAGAGAACGATGAACTTGAAGAAGAAATTTGAATTTTAAATTTTTGGTTTGTTACGCTCTATGATTTAATCCTTCACAATAATTTGGAATGGAATAGCACAATTTATTGGATCTTAATTTGATTTTAAGTTTTGTTTCCCCCTTAATTAGCACAACAAATGGATACTATGAGATCTTAGTTTTATTTTCATTTTTTCCCTTAATAAGCACAACAGATTGATAAATAATGTATCAACAATAATGTATCCGTATCCTTATTTATGTATCCGGATTGCCTAAAAACATGGGATTTGTGTAATTAGAAAAAGAGCAGGGATAAAAGGTAATTTAGGTTTTACACTATGGGATTTATGTAAGTTATATACTAATTTTAATGGGTTGTGGGAAGTAGCCATTTGGGGAGTGGGATGTAGGCATTCAGGGCTCAAGGCATGAGTGCATGTAAGTAAATTACATTTAGATTTTTTTATTTAACCAAATTAAATTATTAAAAAATTGAAAATCGAACCGAAAAAACTAAAATTTCAATATTTTAAATTGAAACTGACCGAGTCAAATTGAAATCGAAATTTAAAAAGATTTTGTTCGATCGATTTTTTTTTATTCGAACCGAAATATGTCCAGCCCTAGTGATGATGTACAATAATTTATTGTACATATATTAGTGATGAAAACTTGAATACATACGAAATTATACTAGATGTCCCTCAAAGTGTTTCATCTTGATTTTTTGTCTCTCGTAGAAAAAGTCTTTAAGACTACTATTTTTTCTTGAGTATCCCTTTTGAACTTGGCAGCAAAACTTACTTTAGCATTTTAACTAAACAAATGTTTAAATACCTCTTAACAAATTTCAAGTTAATTAAATTACACCCTAAGGGGTGAAGTGACAGAGTGAGTTGACTCACTCTCCTAAATGCGCGTGAAGATATTAGAAAAACTAGATTTATAAAATCACACATGTCTTTTCACTTCAACTTTGTTCACTATTTCCATTTCACCAATCCTTTAGTAGTCCATAAAATCCAACACCAATATCTTTTATTGACGTCAATTTCACAAATATAAAAAAAATTTACATAAATTTGAGTGACTTGTTTTTATTTTTTTAAATTTTCACAAGACAAATTCGAGGTGGGGGAGAGGGGAGAGATTCGAAGAAGAAAATATGGTATTATAGTAGTTCTTTTCTGAGGCTATTTAATTTTTTTTGGAATTTTTTGAGTGATCTATTATAATTTTTTAATTCTCACATGGTAGATCCAAAGAGGGAAAAGTGAGGGGAGGGCAGAGGAGGAATTCAAAGAAGATAATGTTGTACTGTAATGGTTCTTCTCTAAAGCTATTTTTTTAAAAAAAATTGTGAAGAGGTGGAAAAAAGAGCAGTGAAGGGCTGGAAATGATGAAGAACAAAGAAGTGAGGGGGAGGGGAAATAAAAATGGGTCTTTTATTTAAGAAAATATATTTTAAATTAATTAATTAGTGTAACTTAATTTTAAAAAGTGTTAAAAATGGTAAATAAACAAAAAGAAATAAATAAAAGTAATGAAGTGGCGGTGACGTGGCTATGTTGTGGCGCTTACATGGCTATGAAGTGGAAGGTAAGAGTGGTATTATATTCATTTCAAAGATGTTAAGGGGTATCTAAATGTATGTGTAGTTAAAGTGTTAAGGTAAATTTTGTTTCCAAGTTCAAAGGTGATTTGATGTATTTTCTTATTTTTTTCTTCTTTATGTATAAAATAAATATAATTTTGTCCCTCTATACCTCAAATGTTTTTAAACAACCTCCATGTTCAATTGTCTTTCAACCTCTTTTCTTCTTCTTTTTTTATTTCTGTGTTTTATTTTTTTCTTTTATTTATAATTTTTTTTTTCTCTTTTTTTTTCTCAACTCTTATTAATTTTTACTAATGAATCAAAAGTTGAGTAGAAGATCTTCTTTCTTTAATGTAACGATCCTTCTAGTCATTTTGTAAATTTTACTTATTTTGTTTTTAATAAATAGAAAGGAAAAAGAGAAAGAGTTTTATAGTTTAATTGGGAGAAAGAAAAGAATAAATGGGCAACGCCCAAAAGAAAGAAAAAAAGGCGGATGATTTAATCTATATATCTATCTATCTAATCTTAAAAGTATGAACTCCCTAACTTGTATGTTAAATTACTATAATACCCCCAACTTAAAACACTCAATTTAGTATATATTCTATATTTTGTATTATATTATATTTATTTTTCTATATTATATTAAAAGTTGAAACCTTTTCACATTGATCAGTAGTGACTTTTACGAAGGGTTCTGACTTTTTGTAGTGTTGTGACTTTTTTCATTTGTTATGATATTTTCAAAAAGTTGTTATTTATCTTATAAGGCACAATAAGCATATTTTGATACTATCCTTTGTTGTCTATAAATAGAGAGATTTTCTCACACTTTTAAACTACGAATTTTGTAATTTTCTATTCTTCTTAAATAAGGAAGATTGTGAGAGTTGTTCAATTATGTAATTACAATTTTTTTGCGGGTAAATTACGTAGATCAACAAAAATTGATGCAACAAGGAGAATGGAATAACTCAACTTCAAACGAGAAGACTATCTAGATAATTAATATGTACTCATTCCCATAGCCATAAATATACTTTTGGAGTAACTTCTACTTGACAAGAAGTTCAATGATTTTTTGTTGCACAAACTATAATTTGGTGTTCAAGCTGTGAAAAGTCTTAAACTGTTGGAGAAAAAGGATTTGATCAAAAACTTGTTTGAAGAGTCCAAACTAGATTTAATAAGTACTCCTCCGTTTCAAATTTATTTGTTGTACTTTTATTTTTATTTAGTTTAATATACAGTGTTCTTTATTCTTGGGGGTGAGGGCTCATCTTTAACACCATAAAGTATAAAGACATTTTTATATATTCTACATATCCTTAGATTAAAAGTCTTATTTATTTTTAAAATTTTCATATCATATTAAAATTAGAAAAATCTATATCTATGTTTTTTATCTATCTATACTATCTTGAAAGAATGAACTACCTAGCATAAATGTTAAATTATTATAATACCCCCAAATTAAAACACCAAATTTAGTATATCTTCTATATTTTATATTGTATTATATTTATTTATTTATATTTTATTTGTCACGACCCAGACCGCCGTGATTGGCACCCACACTAGCCCTCCGGTGGGAGAACCGTTACTAACCTTTGTCTAACACCATCTACGAATAACACGAATAAAAGTCTTGGGACGCAACCCATAATACGTCTAAAACATAAAAAATAAAAGAAAAAATAAAAATAAAAAAAAGGTAATGCGGTTGTTGTCCTCTAAGCTATGAGGACTCACCAAGATATTCAACTCCTTGCAACCTCTAGAAGTCTATCTTCCAAGCAACTCAAGTCTCCAGACCCTACATTTGATAAGAATGTAGGCAATATGCGTTAGTACAAAATGTACCAAGTATGAAAGCTAGCACAACATCATAAAAGCATCTTAAATGGTTAGTCAACATAAGACATAAGCATAAGAGATAATAAAATAGTCATAACATAATCATCAAAAACATAGCATGGTCTCTATCAACATAAGCCAACATAAGACATAGTTAATGAGCATAGGAGACAATTCATAATCACATAAGCATAATTGACCCTTGGTCATCTATACCATAATAGCACCATTCTCAAGTAACCTCAAAAGTATATATGTGCAAAGCAAGAATAGCATCGCATAATAACACCCAAGGCAAGTATCCATTTTTAGTCATCTTAATCATAGTCTATATGCATGGTTATGTCTTAAGTCTTTCTACCATAAGGTCACCATACTTCTAAGTAACCTCAAGACACACTTACGCAATGCATGAGAGGATCCCACACTACCCTTCACACTAAGCATAGCCTGGAAGTCATCTTAGTCATACTCACCCTCCATTGGTTCATTATTAGCTTAACTATCATAACTAAGGGAATCTCTCACCTTTAGTCAACTATAGTAAGGAAGGCAACTATGGCACAATCCTATCTCATTCTACTTCTTTAGTAACCCTAATTCATACTTGTGCAATGCAATCATAGAATCCCATAATACTAATCATGCTAAGTACCACTTTTAGGTCCTCTTACTATAGCTTCTTGGTTGGGAACCTCGTTCCTCTCTTTAACTTTAGAACACTATGAGGTACTCTCTTAAGCACATCTAAGTTCATCACTTGCTTGAACCCTATTAGATACCACTTTTAGCATATATTGGTTCATCATCAACATGGACCCTATGAGATACTATCTTAAGTATGTCTAAGTCCATTCATGCTCTTGAACACTATGAGGTACTTATTTACGTAAGTCTTAGTTCAATTATTCTTTAGAACACTATGAGATGCTTCTTCAAGCATGTCTAAGTTCATTGGATATGGAGATTGCTACTAAGGACCTTAACTCAACTATGTGAAGGCCCCCATCTCATGAGACCTAACTTTGGGAAAACCCACACTCTACTACGTAAGAGTTACCCCTTTAACTTGGATAGTCCTCACATCAACTAGGTGTGGCTCTCCTTTCGCCTTGGAGTCCGGATCCTATCTTGTGTGACACTCCATCTCATTGTCAATATCCACTTGGAGCCAAGCATACACCCCAAGATTTACTTGTTAAGCCTTGCTTAACACTCATCTCTCATGGAAGGATGTCCTTGACAATCCATCCATGTTCAAGTGATTCTATCACTTCATACTTCAAACATTCATAAGGTAGGAGTCTTCACTCTTAACAACTCTACAACATGAAAGCATCTTACGAACCTAGGTTTCAAGGAACTCAACCACATTCTTCATAACTTGGTGATTCTAGCCACAATTCATCCTAAAGGTTCAATTTCAACATTACAAGCCAAGATCAATCCTATTATATTAGGTCTATTTCAGTTCATGATTATATGACCCTAACTTTGATCAATTACTACTCATGACATTAGTCTAGGAAGATTACTCATGAACCTTCAAATTCCTCTCTAATGGCATCCACCCACAAAACATGAAACTCATCAAGTAAACCCTTTAACCTTTAAAATCACATAATTTCATCATAATATCACAATTCAATGCTAAATCAACCATAAAAAATATTATCCAACCCTTTGGAATCATACCCAACTATACCCACACTTGGAGAAACCCTAGCTTAGATTGGGGTTCTTCTTCACAAATTAGGGGAAATTCTTAAGGTACTCTATGGGTGGAAGTGTCATACCCCAACCCTAGGTAAGGCGGACAAGTACCATATGAACACATACTTTACAAGTGACCTATGATTATAAAGTAAACTACTATGCAGATAGATTTACTGATGAGAAGCTTCATAGACAACACATGTTGACTAGCTGAACCGATACATGTGATAAGTGAAACTATGAATACATATGATAACTTTACAATGTCTACAAAGCTTCTACTAGAATATATAATTGTACCACTATGAAAATATACATAGTAAAGACTCGGCAAAGCCCCAAATCAACCTGGAGCTCACCAACAATCGCTGAGTATCATGTGTTTCTATTGGGGAGATTACTCGTTGAATACATGTACCTAAAGCATGAAGTGCAGTGTCCCTAATAAGGGACGTCAGTACGAAAGAATGTACTGAATATGTAAGGCATATTACAACCATATGTAAAATGAGAGCTCAAGTGAAACCAAATGCCAATAGATAAAGATTAGAGACCACCTTTGCTTATACTTGTGGAATCATGTATGTTACATTCTTTTCTTTACTTTTCTGTGCATTATAATCTTTATAAGGCATATGATACAAATGACCAACTGATCAGCGGTAGAAGAGGATGACCCATGCTAGGAATTTTAACCCCTGGGATGCTATCCTCATAATTCCACAAATTGGGAGCGGCCCATACTAGGCTTTCGCCCTTGAGCAGCCACCCTTCCATACAATTTGGGATCGGCTCATGCTAGGCTTTCGCCCCTGAGCTGCCACCCTTCTATA
>NW_006239157.1:736888-772352 GCF_000226075.1 Solanum tuberosum
GAAATCGAATAGCCTTACATACCTTGCTATACAATTCAAAAAGTATGACTTAAGCTCCTTCTCTTCAGATTACTAATCTACAATAAAATAAGTTGTAAGACTAGTATTAGTAGCTAATCAGTCAATTGGAGCTACTTGATCTCACCTTAATAATAACCACGCAGTAAGCATGCAATTTATCTAGTAAATGTTTTATTTCCTTCCCTTTCCCTTAAATCGCGTTTGTATACTGTACAACCTTCGTATCAGGTCCTCCCCAAACCTCCTTGCAATATTTAAGTCCTTTAACGTCTCCATAACTTACCCGCACATCCAGTCACATCCCTTATCATAACATACATAAAACAATCCTTAAACATAATAATGTAACAGAAGCAATATGAATCATGGTTTCTGATCACCAACACTTGAAGAGCTAACATTACTTTTAAAGTGCTCAAACAAGCTCATAACTGAATTTAAAGAGGACTCCCCTCCATGGCTGTCCCAACATGCACTAATCACCAGAACATCCTCCCCAATATTACACCATGTAAAAGTAACAATTTCTAACTCACTAACACATACCAAGTGTCCTAATTAACTCAAGCACAAGAGGAAGAATATTGCAGTAGGTTACCTTGCTTGACGGGACTACCACTTGTTAAGACTTGGATTCTTCAAGGTAAAGGTTGTCCTCCTTAACTTGTGTTAAATTATACCTTCCAATAGCTTGAACTCCCTAATATTCAAGAACCCTAATGGTATTTAATCGTTGATGTACGAAGTAAGAGAGAGAAGAGAGAAAGCTCTAGAAATTAGATTTTTGGCAAAGTAAAAATGGTTGGACAAGGCTGATATCAATCCCATTTACAGGGACCTGCTTTGGCCGACTTTCTCACTAATTTTGGGCCATAATTTTTCAAATAGGTGACCCACCTACTTGGACTTTTCACTTGGGCCATTTTGGACTTAAGAACATTGGGCCTTTTGCCACCTTTCTTGTACTTCATTTGCAGCCAAATATGTGTCTTTAATTTAGGCCACACATTTAAGTAGGTGATGCACCTACTTTTCCATTCAAATTATTTCTTGTGGGCTTGGAAAGATTGGGCCTTGGATATCCATTTTTCCCTTTATTCTTCTATTCAACTTGGGCCAGATTAATACAAGTAGGTGTAGTGTACTTTGCCCAATAACATGGTCAAAAGAGTCTTAGTAGGTGATGCACCTACTTGGTCCTTTGAGCTGGTCAATAAGTCAAAGTAGGTGATGCACCTTCTTGTCACCTACTAGCTTAGTGAAGTCAAGCAAGCACCTCAATATTTTATTCCATTTCTAGACATTAATACCTTTAACTTAACTTAAAAACTTATATACACTATGTCACCTTAAACTTCAGACTCAAATACCACCTTATGATCTCAAGTTTAAATACTTCCATCGATTTCAACTTAATCGGGTCACATTAAAATCTACGGACAGTTCACTTTAAATCTATTATATTTTCACTAGTTGCATAGGAAACCGAGTCCATAAATATACCACAAGGAAAATTTTAAGCGTCATATAAATAGAACTAGTACACATAGAATACGGGGTGTTACATCCTTCCCCCCCCCCCTTATGATCATTCCTCCTCGAATGATGGGTGAAGCTGATAGTTTGGTTAACCTTGGAATTTCATTTGGAGATTTGTGAGAGTTCCCATTATAAATAGGACTATCCAAAATCCATAGATTAACCTAAAACACGTATAGACAAGTATAGCATGAAGTCTCAATAGATATGGTTCATAAATAATAATATGATAAATTAAACCCCTTTCTTGACCATGTAATTTACTAAATATACACAAGTGGAACTCATACAAATAAGGACTCTAATATACCTAAACACAAGACATGCAAATGACATATCAAATGAACAAATGATAGTAGGATTCATGATCATATAAGGGGACCACATGATCTCCGATCCTTATGTTGATGTTTAGAATGAGGAGGGGTACTTAGGATCTCTACCATCTTCTACTCCCAAGTATCTTATGTTATATTATATTCCTTCCACAATACTTCAATGGAGGTTACACATTTTGAGCTTAGCTTTCGGGCCTTAACAATCAAGAATAACTATAGTATCTTCCAATTTTTTTGTATATGGAACGGACACATAAAATCATAGGCCTTACCTATCAGGTCACTACTTTCCTTTCTCTTTTATCTCATGACGCTTTTCAGTGGTAAGTCTTATAAGAACGCATAGTTGTTAATATAAACTCTAAAGTTTTATGCCGCACTTTCGAATAGGGTATTATGCTAAGTTATTTATCTATGGTTGTGATTAAATTTACATATATGCCCAACCTTTTCTGGTCAAAATCTTCACTACATAATGATACAAGGAAACATTTTTTCCAAATCATTCAAAACTCAAATCAATAAGCATAGAGGGGCATTGTATATGAATAAATAAGTCACATTGGGCATGACACATAGGCAGACTAGCCCAAAAGGGAGCGCACGGTATACGGGCATTAAGCTATAGAAATACGTGGTCTATGCGCGCATATGAACTATAGGGAAGTATGTGAACGAATGAACTATAGGGAATGTAGGAATGGACTAGATGAGCACATGATGCATGAGTACATAAGCTAAGAAATATATAATACGTAAGCAAGTCACTATATGACATGTAGACATATAAGATATGACCAAGTGAGCACATGACACATGGCTAGAAAAGTTATAAGGCATGTAATGTTTAAGCAAGTAGGTTATGAGGCATGTAAAATATATAGAAATGGTCATATAATCAATTAGCCTGTAGTACCCACACAATATGGACAAGTGACATGTGGAAAGTAACTAGTGCAATAAATAACATGTAGGGAAAAGGTCCTACGAAAACATATAGCAATATAAACAAGGGTTCTCCGGAGAGGATAACACTTACCTGCAAGCATTCAATGACATTAGGTAACATGTGAGAAAGTAATCCACAAAAAGGCAAATGACATACAAATAGATAAGTTATAGAACATGCAACATGTATAATTATATAACAAACCATCATTGGAAACTATGAGATATCCTATAGAACCACTCTACCACATTAAGGTCAAATACACTGTCTTAAGCATTAAGTCATGGGTGGGATAGTTCTGCTCATATTCCTTACTCACCTCAAAGCACATACAATTGATTTTCCCATCTACTCTCTTCAATCTCCTAAGAATTCTTATAGGTGTTTTTCTATTGGGACTCTTCTTCCCTCTAGGTCAATATAAATACCACAGTTAAGATAGAAAAAGAAAATCCTCAATAGTTCATCTTTTGGAGTAGGAGGCCGAGGTCAACTTTGCCTTCATTACTAGCTTGTGTTATATCACACTCAATGTTTGGTGCCTTTTGAGGGTCGAAATAGAAAATAAATAGTGAAGCTTGAACGCACCATAAAACATGAACTATAATAACATGTAAATGTAAGGTACCTATAAAGTTATGTCATGATTCATAAAATCTTAGAGTTAGAATCCCATTTAGGCTTAACTAGATAGGACTGGCCATACTAATAGTTTTTTTTTAAAACAAGTGAGGGTGCTCCAACTCTTTTCCCAAGAAAGATAGTGAATAAGAACAACTAGCATATGATCAATTTTTCCTCTCCCTTAACTGGACTATGACTGACGAATTATTGCAGGCATTTATTAAATTAACCCTGTAGTAGCTCTATTCAATTGGATGGAAATCTATACATGTGTATAATGTTTCTACTTCTCTTTTGTACTAATGATATGGATGAACTAGGCCCATGTATCTTCTATCTAGGTAACCTTTCTATTCACATCTTTTTTTTCTTGTTGTTATCAAGACCAAATATCAAGACTTGAATCAATACAAAATTGACTTCCCTGTCTAACAAAAGTTCACAAAGTTGTTCCCAGATGTGCCATTATAACTTGTTAGGGTTGAAGAGTTGATACCGTATCACCCCTACTCCTTTGTTTAGGGAATTTGATATATCCCATCTCTTTCTAACTAGAAGATCTACGTACATATTCGGCCTGTGTCATTCAAGCTTCATTCTCACATACTTCCTATCTAACAAGAATCTTTTAATCAAAACTAGTAGCTTCATGTACTCTAATCCCACTATGTACAACCGACTAATCACAACTTAGGTCTAACCAATCAATTTTCCTTTTGTTAACCTTACCCTTTAGTCACATACTAATCCTCTATAGCCAACACATAGATCATAATAGGAACTACCATACATATATCATTTTCAGCAATTGGCACACTTATCCCTAAGTTTTATAAACATAAAAGAATACAAATGTTATTAGTACTTATTCGGGGTGGTTGGAACATACCATATAAAACCAACTATTAACATATTCGGGATGATATATGGTGAGAATTTAGGCCTTGTCAGCCAATTAGGGGTATCTCTAGTAACACTATTGCACTGATACATTCAGCTATCAGATTGTGCCACTGCCTTCTTACTAAAAGAAATTGGTTCAACAACATCAATTTCGAGTACATGTGTAATGCCGAAAATTTTATGTATAACACAGACGTAGAACGAGTGTCCTCTATAGGAATAGATCCTATAAATATGGAGGAAATATAGAACTCAAGAGTTGGATACATCCTCCTAAGAAGATGTGCTTAGAAATGCTACAGCTCATATATGTAACTAGGTGACCCATCATTTTTAAGCATATGGATAACCATACTATATCTTTCTAAATGGAATCAACATGATACAAATGGTAAAAATGCAACTTAAAATGCATATAACATAAAATACATACCTTGTGGAGTGGGACGGTCGAATAAAATGAGCTCAATGTAGTCTAAATATTGATAACTTCAGATCTTTTTCTGCAGGTTGCATGTTGAAATTTTAGCTACCGTTAACCTTAACCATCGTAAGCATAATAAGAATAGCATGATCAGGTACAAGTGGAAATTGATTTCCTAACTTTGCTCTATCGCACGATCTAGATTATGAAGGAAGGTAACATTTCCTAAATGTCCAAGCAGTCCCCTAATTATAAATGTGGCGCGCAACAAATTCATAAGTAAGGCTCTACTAGACACGACTTTGTAGACTCCCTAGGACGAACTACTCTGATACCACTTTTGTCACACCCCAACCCTAGGTAAGGCAGACAAGTACCATATGAACCCATGCTTTACAAGTGACCCATGATTAGAAAGTAAACTACTATGCAGATAGATTTAAAGATGAGAAGCTTCATATACAACACATGTTGACTAGCTGAACTGATATATGTGAGAAGTGAAACTATGAATACAGATAATAGCTTTACAATGTCTGAAAAAGCCTCTACTGGAATCCATGATTGTACCACTGTGAAAATACACATAGTAAAGACTCGGCAAAGCCCCGAATCAACCTGGAGCTCACCAACAATCGTTGAGTATCATGTGCTTCTATTGGGGAGATTTACTCGCTCAATACATGTACCTGCAGCATGAAGTGCAGCGTCCCCAATTAGGGACATCAGTACAAAAGAATGTACTAAATATGTAAAGCATAATACAACCATATGTAAAATCAGAGCTTAAGTGAAACCAAATACCAATAGATAAAGATTAGAGACCACCTTTGCTTATACTTGTGGAATCGTGTATGTTACATTTTTTTCTTTACTTTTATGTGCATTATAATCTTTATAAGGCATATGATACAAATGACCAGCTGATCAGCGATAGAAGAGGATGACCCATGCTAGGAATTTTAACCCCTGGGATGCAGTCCTCATAATTCCACAAATTGGGATCGGCCCATCCTAGGCTTTTGCCCCTGAGCTGCCACCCTTCGATACCAATTGGGATCGGCCCATGCTAGGCTTTCGCCCCTGAGTTGCCACCCTAGGCATTTTCCCCTGGGCTGCAACACATAATTATACAAATAGCTTCACTTAAATTCTTTATCTTTGAGATTGTTGTTTTGATGTTCATAACTCTTTCGAGATTGTTCTTTGGATAATCATAACTCTTTTGAGATTGTTCTTTTGATGATCATTATATCTTTTGAGATTGTTGTTTTGGTGGTCATAATCATTGTCAAGATTTGGAACGATGGACTAGTAGTAAAAGACATTTGAATATGGACATACAAGGTATACATAAAAGTGGAACCAAGGGAGAACGTGGGTAGATTCAACTTAAGGACGAATACATATTCCAACTAAGTACATATAAAATGTACAATAGAGCAAGTAGGGATCTTTTGAGGTAACATTATAGTCTAACACAAGGGGAGTAATAACCAATAAAGGGAACATACGAACATGTGACAAGATGACATATATATAGATAATTGAAGCAAGTTGGCATGATATGGGCAGATTGTATATCCAACATACAAACATATCTACCATGTGTAATCTAGGATCATTTTGATTTATATAGGGAAATACGTGCCAAGGGTACTTTGACGGTGAAACAAGTTTAAACCTTCCAAGCTAATACTTAGTAGATGAAGCACGTACATTTAGTAACAAACTCATATTAGAGTACTCACTTTAAGGTTCTAGGGAGTAGGAACTGCAACTATGGATCAGTCACTACCAAGGGCACTTAGAAATCTTACTTTTTGTAATGCAAGTGTTAGATTCATGCCAAAGAAATAGTAAACTGAATAGCCTTATATACCTTGCTATACAATCCAAAAAGTATGACTTAAGCTCCTTCTCTTCAAATTACTAATCTACAATAAAATAGGCTGTAAGACTAGTAATAGTAGCTAATCAATCAATTTGAGCTACTTAATCTCACCAAAATTGTAACCAAGCAGTAAGCAGGCAATTTATCTAGTCAATGTTTTCTTTCCTTCCCTTTCCCTTAAATCGTGTCTATATACTGTACAACCTTCATATCAGGTCCGCCCCAAACCTCACTGCAATATTTAAGTCCTTTAACGTCTCCATAATTTCCCAGCACATCCAGTCGCATCCCTTATCATAACATACATAAAACAATCCTTAAACATAATAATGTAACAAAAGAAATATGAATCATAGTTTCTTATCACCAGCACTTGAAGAGTTAACATTACTTTTGAGGTGCTCAAACAAGATCATGACTGAATTTAAAGAGGACTCCCTTCCATGGCTGTACCAACATGCACTAATCACCAGAACATCCTCCCTAATATTACACCATGTAAAAGTAACAATTTCCAACTCACTAACACATACCAAGTGTCCTCATTAACTCAAGCACAAGAGGGAGAAAATTGTAGTAGCTTACCTTGCTGGACAGAACTACCACTTCCTAAGACTTGGATTCTTAAAGGTAAAGGTTGTCCTCCTTAACTTGTCTTAAATTATACCTTCCAATAGCTTGAACTCCCTAATAATCAAGAAACCTAATGGTATTTAATTGTTGTTGTATGAAGCTAAGAGAGAGAACAGAGAAAGCTCTAGAAATCAGATTTTTGGCAAGGTAAAAATGGTTGGAAAAAGCTTATATCAATCCCTTTTAAAGGGACCTGCTTTGGCCAACTTTCTCACTCATTTTGGGCCATAATTTTTCAAGTAGGTTACCCACCTACTTGGACTTTTCACTTGGGCCTTTTTGGACTTAAGAACATTGGGCCTTTTTCCACCTTTCTTGTACTTCATTTGCAGCCAAACATGTGTCTTTAATTTAGGCCACACATTTAAGTAGGTGATGCACCTATTTTTCCATTCAAATTATTTCTTGTGGACTTGGAAAGATTGGGCCTTGGCTGTCCATTTTTCCCCTTATTCTTCTATTCAACTTGGGCCAGATTAATGCAAGTAGGTGTAGTGTACTTTGCCCAATAACATGGTCAAAAGAGTCTTAGTAGGTGATGCACCTACTTGGTCCTTTGAGCTGGTCAAATAAGTCAAAGTAGGTGATGCACCTACTTGTCACCTACTAGCTTAGTGAAGTCAAGCAAGCACCTCAATATATTATTCCATTTCTAGACATTAATACCTTTAACTTAACTTAAAACTTGTATACACTATGTCACTTTAAACTTTAGACTCAAATACCACCTTATGATCTCAAGTTTAAATACTTCCATCAATTTCCATTTAATCGGGTCACATTAAAATCTACGGACAACACACTTTAAATCTATTTATTGTCACTAGTTGCATAGGAAACCGAGTCCATAACTATACCACAAGGAAATTTTTAAGCGTCATATATATAGAACTAGTACACATAGAATACGGGGTGTTACAGGAAGAACCCATAGATGAAAAGCTAAACATACCTTTAAACAAAGCCCTAGCACAAGTCCTCAATGATGGACTTTGCTCTTGACCCACGCTTCAAGCTCTATCTTCTTCTCCAATGGGGGTTCTTCTTAGAGAGAGAAATATTCTATGGAGGGGATGTAGTGGGTTTTCTTTTGATTCTAGGGAGAATGACTTAATTGAGGTAAACTTAGGTTGAATAGGCTTATATGGTTTCTAGGAAAGGAATAGAATAATGTAGGGTCAATTTTGATAAAGAACTACGGACCCTAAATGTTTAAGCTTAAAATTTACTTACCACCACGACTTAGCTCGCCCTTTGCACCCCATGGCTCGCCAAGGGCATTAGGCTACTCGCCAAGTGTACCCTTGGCTCGCCCAAATATCCAGTAAGCCCTCTAAAGGGGCAGATCACTTTGGTGATGGAGGGGTCTTTTGGGCGATGCGCCAAATGGGTTGGCGATCCCCGACTTTGCTCGCCCAAAGGACCAGTAGCTAGGCCATGGGGAGGCTTCCCACTAGGCTGTCTTGGCTCCTTTGGCTAATCGCCAAGTTACTTGGGCAATGACACTGCCCATCGCCAAGTGGCTCAAGGCTGCCTCAAAGTATTTCCTTCATCTAGTTCAATGCATGATATGCCCCACTCCTTTTCCATTGACTTTAAACCCCACATACCAAGGCCTAGGTTAGCCTATAAGACTATGGGGTGTAAGACGTGCCTTGACATTCAACCACCAAACCCCTCATTCTATGCACGGGAAGTCTTACCTACGACTTTAGCCCACATACCGAACCATAGAACACTAACATAAGGCCCTAGTTTAGTCTACTAATTTCTGGGCTGTTACAGGCGCAGAAAGGGTGATCAAAGGAAACTTACGGCGAGTCGCATAGCGAACTGTGCGAGCTCAGGCTTCTCACCGAAAGTTACAGACTCAAAATCAAAGAAAGCATGAAATTAAAGGCGGACTAGGGGGATTTCAGCGAACCGCCGAGTGGTTCGGCGAGCTCGACCCAGCTTACCAACTGCCCAACGTACTATTTTCAACCTCAACTTTCAAAATAAACCCCTCAGTCCCCGAAAATAGAATCAAACCACACACATTCTCAATTAAGCCCAGACCCATTAGACCCATGCCACCGGGATACTCAGACTTCCCCCGGTTAAGCAAAAATTGGCCATTTGACAACTTTAGCCCTTAAGAATGGTGTCAAACGCTCCATCATTGGGCAAACCACGTCATTTAGCACAATTTGGGTTACTCAGACTTCACCCGACTAGACTTAACAATAATTAAGCACAACCTACGAGATTATGATTACTTTTAAAGCACGAAAATTAGGGAATCAACAATTTAGGCAATATGGGCACGATATCGAAATTAAAATTGGCACGCAAGCACACGTATACATGATTTCATAGAGCCCACCACACATTAATAAGAAGTAAACAATCGGAAATGAGTTCAACCGCTTATTACGAATTTAGGGTTCGAAAAACCAACCTTGTATGCCGAAATACAATTTGTAATGCTAGGCGGCAAAGAATTCCAACTCCGAACACTGACTCAACGACTAAAAAGAGGTAAAATGCAATAATATAGGAAATATAGAGTGCGGGTGTGATTGTATAAAGTTAAAAAGTGAGGGAATATGAAAGAGTTTGAAAATTTAAACCTTTAACCTTTTAAAAACCGTCCAGCTCACGCCCTTTTAGTGATGTTATTTTTACTCGGTGACACGCCGAATGGTTACTTAGCTCGCCAAGTTTTACAGGACCTCCAGTTAATGTGGGAATCCAAACTGCGGACAAAGTCGGGCTCGCCGACCTGTTCGGTGAGTCGCCGACATGTTCATAGGTCCACCGAGTTTTATAGACTCCAACTTTAGATTTTCTTGAGTCCAATAGTGATCCAAGTCAGCTCGCTGACCTCTTCGGCGAGTCGCCGACTAGACACTTAGCTCGCCAACCTACACTTTTTCAAACGCATTCCATTTTTTCACCTTCACAATCAACACACATTATTCCAGAAACAGATAGAAAGCAATAAAAACTTGGGTTGCCTCCCAAGTAGCGCCTTAGTTAACGTCGTGGCACGACGCAAGTACCCACTCAAACTTCATTCTTAGGGTTTGCCATAGGCTCACTAGGCAACCCTCCTTGTTGTCTTAAGTAGAGATAAGACAATGTATGACCCATTTGGGTCTTAAGTAGCTGAACAGAGATGGAATGACAAGAAGTCATCTGATTTAGCATTGAGACATTCTCTTTTATCTCTTTCAATACTTTGTCATGTTCTTCGACTTCGTAGAGAATGAGTGAGAGCATCTCTTCGATCTATCCACCCTCATAATTTTTGGAATTTTTATGCTCATGAGGAGGAATGTACCTATCATTCTTCTTGTAAAGTACTTCAAATTCCTCTATATTTTCGTCCAATATATCTAGTTGGGAAATACTTTTGGCCAAGTTAAGATCCCCATCCGAATCCTTGTAGATTTTGGTTATGTGATCGAGGAGTAGGGATGTTGTTGCACAGGATTGTTGCACTATACCACCTAGAGAAAATTGATCAGCCAATCCTATGTTTACCGAATCAAGGCCCCTATAAAAACATTCTAGCAACATCTTATCTGGGATTGCATGAGTAGGGCGCTGTAGCAGCATTTTCCTGAATCGCAGCCAAGTCTCATAAAGTAGCTTACCCTCCAAGTGTTTGAAATCTAGGATGTTATCCCTAAAAATCGCTATCTTTGAATGAGGGTGGTACACTTGGTTACAGTTGCTACCATATATGCTCATTTTCCACCATTATAACAGCAACAAAAAAACCAAAACTAAAAGTAAGTAGAATCAACTATAATTAACAAGAACACAATTCAACTTCATCAAAAGAATCTCAAACAACACCACTCCTCGGCAGCGGCGCCATTTAGATTTGAATAAAGTTATCAAAGACACTTCATCCAATTCTAAGTGTCAAAGATTGTTAATCAGTATATAACCCAATTAATTGAGTTGGGGTCGAATCCCACAGGGAGCGATACGTGTTTAAGATTCAATTTGGAAGTATGAACATGGTCTAATCAATCATACGAATAAAAGTTATCGAATAAAAACATCATTCAAATCAGGGGTGACACAAATGACAAATGGGGGGTTTTTGGTTTTGATTATCAACTACAAACAGCGGCAAACAATACGAAATAACAATAATGAGACGGGTTCTTGGGATGTGATCGATTATAGGCTAATGTAGACATATGGGTGATTGCAACTATTAGTAAATAGCTAGATATTAGTGAGTCAGCTAGGCAATGGTGGAAGTAACTTTCTCTTGAATAATTTACTCCGAATCAAGTTGATTTCTCTCGAACATCAACAAGCATGCAAATTAAGAACACCCACACCTTAGTCCATTCACTCTCTCGAGATGAATGTGTGGAAAAGGGTTTAGGATTCACTCTCTCGAGCTGAACCCAAGTCAACTCAATACCCACAGACCATCAATCGTTAACCTTAGTTCTAAAACCTCTCTGTCGAGCAAGCCAAGAACACAAAGGTGTAACTGCATTTGCAACTAAAATTTTTAAATTAAACCACAATAAATGATTGAACTCACTTTTAAATAACATTTAAACTAACAATTAGCAATACCCATAAGCTAAATCAGCCCATAATCACACCCCAAGAATTGGGATTTTAGCTAGACATTATAAAAAGTGAAAAACAGTTACCAAATTGATTATCCATCAACTGGGTAAGTGTAGATTTGTCCTTACAATGCTCCAATTCAAAGAATCTCAATGACCCACTTTAAATTTCTTAAAAGTAAAACACTTCAATTCTTCAAAGCTTAGGAAAAACTAAAGAAAACTATCTCCAGAGCTCAAACCTCAAGAATAGATTAAAAATATATGATCTAAGATAATAAACTAAATGTTCAAAAATATATTTATAGTCGCCGAATATGTGTTGTGAAGAGTCATTCAGCGAAGTAAGTTGGGCTCGCCGAACCACTCGGTGAGCCGCCCTTCGGTCACTTCCATCGCCCTTCAGCCTTGGTATTCAGCATCCTCAAGGTCTGTAACTTTGAGCGATCTAGCACTGCATCGCGGAACTAATTGGCGATCTACCGACTGCTTATCACACCCCAACCCTAGGTGAGGCGGACAAGTACCATATGAACACATGCTTTTCAAGTGACCTATGATGAGAAATTAAACTACTATGCATATAGATTTACTCATTAGAAACTTCATATACAACACATGTTGACTAGCTGAACCGATACATGTGACAAGTGAAACTATGAATAGAGATGATAGCTTTACAATGTCTACAAATCTTCTACTGGAATCCATGATTGTACCACTATGAAAATACGCATAGTAATGACTCGGAAAATCCCCGAATCAACCTAATGCTCACCAACAACCGATGAGTATCATGTGCTATTATTGGGGAGATCTACTAGCTGAGTACATGTATCTTTGCTTATACTTGTGGAATCATGTATGTTACATTCTTTTCTTTACTTTACTATTATTCTTTATAATCTTTGTAGGGCATGTGATACAAATGACTAGCTGATCAGTGGTAGAAGGGGATGACCCATGCTAGGCATTTTAACCCCTGGGATGTTGTCCTCATAATTACACAAATTGGGATCGGCCCATGCTAAGCTTTCGCCCCTGAGCTGCCACCCTTCTATACCAATTAGGATCGGCCCATGCTAGGCTTTTGCCCCTGAGCTGCCACCCTTCAATACCAATTGGGATCGACCCATGCTAGGTTTTTGCCCCTGGGTTGCCACCCATAATTATACAAATTACGTCATTTAGATTTTTTAATCTTTGAGATTGTTGTTTTGATGTTCATAACTCTTTTGAGATTGTTCTTTTGATGATCATAACTCTTTTGAGATTGTTCTTTTGGTGGTCGTAATCATTGTTAAGATTTGGAAATATGAACCATAAGTAAAAGACATGAGAATATGGACTTACGATAATAACAATGACATGGGAAGAAAATGTGACATGAATTTGTAATACTTAGGAGCTTATATGACATGACTCAGTGAGCATTTTGACATCTCAAATTGAAGCACATATCAAGTGACGACATTTAACATTCAACAAAGAGATTTGAACTCTATATGATAGCCAAAATACTCACAAACTAATATCAAATACAAGGTATACATGAATGTGGAACCAAGGGAGAACGTGGGCAGATTCCACTTAAGGACGGATACATATTCCAACTAAGTACATATAAAATGTACAATAGATCAAGTAGGGATCTTGTGAGGTAACATTATAGTCTAACACAATGGGAGTAATAACCAATAAGGGAACATATGAACATGTGACAAGATGACATATATATAGACAATTGAAGCAAGTTGGCATGATATGGGCAGATTGTATATCCAACATATAAACATATGTACCATGTGTAATCTAGGATCATTTTGATTTATATAAGGGGAATACGTGCCAAAGGTACTTTAACGATGAAACAAGTTTAAACCTTGCATGCTAATACTTGGTAGAGTATGCACGTACATTTAGTAATAAACTCATATTAGAGTACCCACTTTAATGTTCTACGGAGTAGGAACTGCAACTATGGATCACTCACTACCAAGGGCAGTTAGAAAGCTTACTTTTTGTAATACAAGTGTTGGATTCATGCCAATGGAATATGAAATCGAATAGCCTTACATACCTTGCTATACAATTCAAAACGTATGACTTAAGCTCGTTCTCTTCAAATTACTAATCTATAATAAAATAAGTTGTAAGACTAGTATTAGTAGCTAATCAATCAATTTGAACTACTTGATCTCACCCAAATAGTAACCAAACAGTACGCATGCAATTTATCTTGCCAATAATTTATTTCCTTCCCTTTCCCTAAATCACGTCTATATATTGTACAACCTTCATATCAGGTCCTCCACAAAACTCCCTGCAATATTTAAGTCCTTTAACATCTCCATAACCTCCCCGCACATCCAGTCACATCCCCTATACATAAAACAATCCTTAAACATTATAATGTAACAGAAGAAATATGAATCATGGTTTCTGATCACCAGCACTTGAAGTGTTGACATTACTTTTAAAGTGCTCAAACAAGCTCATAACTGAATTTAAAGAGCACTCCCCTCCATGGCTATCCCAACATGCACTAATCACCAGAACATCCTCCCCAATATTACACCATGTAAAAGGAACAATTTCCAACTCACTAACACATACCCAATGTCCTAATTAACTCAACCACAAGAGGGAGAAAATTATAGTAGCTTACCTTCCTGGACAGAACTACCACTTGCTAAGACTTGGATTCTTCAAGGTAAAGGTTGTCCTCCTCAACTTGTCTTAACTTATACCTTCCAATAGCTTGAAATCCCTAATATTAAAGAACCCTAATGGTATTTAATGGCTGTTGTATGAAGCTAAGAGAGAGAAGAGCGAAAGCTCTAGAAATCAGATTTTTTTGTCAAAGTAAAAATGGTTGGAAAAAGCTGATACCAATCCATTTTAAAGGGAACTACTTTGGCCAACTTTCTCACTCATTTTTGGGCTATAATTTGTTAAGTAGGTGATCCACATACTTGGACTTTTCACTTGGGGCTTTTTGAACTTAAGAACAATGGGCCTTGGTTGTCCATTTTCCCCTTATTCTTCTACTCAACTTGGGCCAGATTAACGCAAGTAGGTGGTAGTGTACTTGGCCCAATAACATGGTAAAAATAGTCATAGTACCGATGCACCTACTTGATCCTTTGGGCTGGTCAATAAGTCAAAATAGGTGATGCACCTACTTGTCACCTACTTGTCACCTACTAGCTTAGTTAAGTCAAGCAAGCACCTCAATATTTTATTCCATTTCTAGAACTTAATACCTTTAACTTAACTTAAAACTTATATACACTATGTCACTTTAAACTTTAGACTCAAATACCACCTTATGATCTCAAGTTTAACTACGTCCATCGATTTCAACTTAATCGGGTCACATTAAAATCTACGGACAGTTCACATTAACCTATTCTATTGTCACTAGTTGCATAGGAAACCGAGTCCATAACTATACCACAAGAAAAATTTTAAGCGTCATATAAATAGAACTGGTACACATAGAATACGGGGTGTTACATCCTCCCCCCCTCCCCCTTATGATCATTCGTCCTCGAATGATGGGTGAAGCTGATAGTTTGGTTAACCTTGGAATTTCATTTGGAGATTTGTGAGAGTTCCCATTATAAATAGGACTATCCAAAATCCATAGACTAACCTAAAACACGTATAGACAAGTATAGCATGAAGTCTCAATAGATATGGTTCATAAATACAGGGTGTTACACTGCTTGGTTTTAACATGATTAGTTTTTCACTGTAACAGTACAGCTTAAGCAGTTAACTATACTTCATCAATGACAAAATATGACATTTTCATGTGCATACGTGAAAAAGATAAGCTCACATCTACCTAAAAATAATATTGACGATGAAATATAGTCAAACTATAAAACCAAACACTAATTCATAATTGATTTTTTTATTATTAGAATATGTGCACAATACACATGAATAAAATAATATAAATATATGAACAATAGATCATATAATGCCTCAATAATTCTGAACGGAACATGGTGCACAAGAGTGAATTTATAGATGTCTCCCACTAGAGATCTGATAAATAATTGTAAGGTTTTGTAAAGGTCTTGTTTCTATCAGTACCTCTGCAAGAATCTCACTTCCTTGCTTTCAAAAGGCTTTTCAACTCTGTGTTGTAGCACTATACTTCTTAAAGATACTTGCACTAAGAATTGAAATTCATTAGCTAAACACTGCTCGTACATTCATAGAGATATAAGAAATTTAAGAATACCTAATCACAAAAAATATATACATTTATAGGAATATAAGAAATTTAAGAAAATCCAATTCATATATGAATAGTTGCAGATGCATCACTTGTTTGAACTTTTAAGAAACAAAATCAACTACATTATGGATTTTATCAAAAGTAAGTAAGTACAACATGGATATAAAAAAAAAGATCCATTTGCTTCATTCCTTCAACATATACTTATTTGGAAAATCTCAACTCATTCCTTCAACATATGCTTCTTTAGAATCTCTCAATCGAAAATAAGATCAGGCCTAGGTATGCCTAAATTCGTTTAAAATATAATGGTTATGAATCATATATTTTTCTTAGTTAAGATCATCTACAAAATCAATATATGAACAAGGATGACAGCACCAACAGTTAATAGGAGGCAATAATCCCCAGACGTTATAAAGATAGAAAATGAGGAGGCATCGGTTTACCTCTTTACAGATTCATTCACGTTCCTGAAAGTTGATTTTAGCAGCTCCATAGGCTGTCATGACATTCACTTCCTTCAAGTTAAGCACTTTCCTCCCTCACTATAACATACATTTTCAGAAGTATTAAATTTCAAAATTTAGTACTATATCATAAACCTGAATCTTGGAAGTCATCGATAATGTAGTAAAGCAAAGAAACATGTAGGACATATAACAAATCAAAGTCTTCCTTTAAAGCATATATGTTGAAATTTGTACGTCTTACAATTATTAGAGTAGGGAAAAAATAAAAATACAGATGTAGAATATTTTCAAAAACCTGAAGCATGTTAAACCTAGTTAAGAGTTAAACACATACATAAGGTATGACCCTCCATCCAGCTTAGACATTAGAATTTCACAACAAAAGACATGACGTGGCAATATATTTTGAAAGACATATAATATCTTTATTCATGAAAGTCCCATAGCTTCCGCCATTAGGAAATGTATGTCATCAATTGCTCCATCACAATTCTCAAAATAGATCAAATGTATGTTTTAATTGGCTTTCAGAAGTAACACAATGGTTTAACTTTGTCAAAAATTAGTTCGGAAGCAAGGATAAATTAGACACCTTCATATGTTGCTAGAGGAATATCAAACCTTGGTGGCTTAAATGATGAGACCAGTGAAATGGTTACATGGTTACAGAGGCATTTAATGTTCGGTCAAAATGACAGTTGATGACTTCAGTTGAGTACTTGTAAAGCTCTTGACTACTCAAATCAGATTGTGGGCATCTATGAACCTATAAAGTGTGCAGTGTAATTTATTTTCGTCCATGAAACATATTATGAAACTTGATGTGCAATACTCAAACATCAAAAGCATGGAAATTATAATCAATGATCAGCCTATCCTACCCTAACAATTAGTATTAGACCTTATTTGTTAATATTCAGAAGAACCGATGACAGGCTTACATTTAAAAATAGATACCGTTTACATTTTTTCTTCTACCATAGGAAGGTGTTATCAAGTAAACATTAAATCTCACATATCTCTGTAAATATCGGCACAAAACTTTGAGCCCTGCAAATATGAAAATAAGAGGCATGCCATAAAAAAATATTATAAAAATGTAAAGAGTGCAAGAAGACTTGTTTTAAGAAATCATTCTGTTGAGGCAACTTATGCTATACCAATAAAAGAAACCAATTGGCACAAGTCATGCAAACATGAATTCATAGATAGCTTTACTTCTCTTTTCATTCTTAAGTAGAGAAAACTTTTAACTATAAACTATTTGTCTGTCGTTCAGCTATTTACAAAGAAAACAATTTCTGAGAAAATCCAAGAAAAGCTAGGCAATTCAGTCTCTCACAAGACCAATTAGTTTACGTCTGAAACAGCAAGAACAAATTAAATAAAAAAAGTTAAATGAAAAGCAAAAATCGAACACATAAGAAAAACAAAAGGAAAACATAAAATATAACATAAACTAAAGTTGGGCGGAAGGATGAACAACAAATCGTTGAGAAATTTGCAGCAACTATTAGGAGGGGAAGAAATGGAACACATCAGAAAATCAAGAACGGACATATGGATATTGCAGGATGTTAACTCAGATAAGAAGCTGAAGTAGCAAAGAAAAATGAGAACAAAGAACAACAGAAATATAACACATGACAAATTCGAAGCAGCTATTATATGGAGGGAACAAATGAAACACATGAGAAAATTAAAAACGAAAATATGAAATATTACAGAAGCCTAACACAGTGAAGAAGTACAAGTGATATTTTAGGATAATTATCAATTCATTTGAAAGTGTCGAATTATTTAAAACATACATCCATTTATAAAAAAGACATTCACAAAAAGAGTGAATTCACCAAATAACTTTTTCTAGAAGTTCAAAGCTTCATAACAGAGGAATATGAACTTACATATTCTTGATCCAACTAAGAAGCTTCAACTCCTGTTCACTACACCCATAAAAGAAATAGTGTCAAATTAAATCAAATCACATAAACCGTTAAAATCAGTAAGTATATAAATTTGAAAAAGTAACTATTGATAGCGTACCAAAAATTTATAATCAGATCCAACAGATCTAATTCTTATCCGATGTAGAAAATTAGAATTTTTGCCAAGAAACAACAACTAACACTAATGCAGTACTAAAACAAGAGATAAAACCCACCATACCAGCTCCAGGTCGCAACAAACTGTCCTTTGACGATGTAGTTAACCAAATATATTCACATTTGTTGAACTCTTTTGTGCTTCCACTTAAAAAAGTATTTACTTATATCAAAAGACAAAAATAAATTGTTTTAATTATATAATGGAGATCCATTAGAATGAATGAACATATAATTTTAGCCTTGAAAATTGAAACTCTACTTAATTATCAAACTCGGTAGAAAGAATCAATCGGTGTCCTTTTTTATGAGTAGCAAAAATCAATAATTTGAAAATTTTCACCCATTACGGCAAAACTACTTCTGACTCAGGTTTTCTATTTAGATCATTTCAATTTCTAATTAAATTGGAGCTTTTCTACGGTGAAGTTGTGAAAATTATCCCTCTATTGGATATTATTAGTCTTCTCATGTAAAATCATTACAACGGACCTTCAGTTGTTCACTCCTTGCATATTAAACAAAAGGATATGACTTTTCTTCTCGTTAAAGTAAGTTGGTCGTAATTCTTAGAAAATTATTAAATAGGTACAATTAATTAATTTTCACTGCAAAATTTTCATTAATTTCAAATCAAAGAACGATTTTCATTTCATAATTCTAAGAAACCACACTAAGATGAAGCAAGCATCAAATGTAAGTTGATGTAAATATCGACTAAGCTAAACTAATCTCATGTGGTTAAAGCAAAAGTTGCCTCAACGGAATAGGAAATGACATAATAACTTACATGTAAATGTGAAACATTGAGCTAACATATGATCGATCCCTGCTATCAGTGACAAAAAAAATTTGCTATCTACTGAGCGTTGTGGAACACTGAGGTAACATATAACCAGGGGCGGATCTACGTGCAATCTAGGGGTTCATCCGAACCCCCTTCGTCGAAATATTACACTATATACGTAACGTCAAATTCTGGTTTTATGAGTATATTAATCAAAATGAACCCCCTCAATACTAAAGAGAAGAATGACAGAATGGATAAGGGGTTCAAGTTCTGCCGAGAATGGCCGAGTTTGATTCTCACTAGGAGCATAGTTTTTCACCTTTTTTTTGCTTTAAAAAGGCTAGAAGCTTTGGGCCCAGATTCACAAACAAATGAAAAGGCCTCATTGGTTCAATGTGAAGCTTTATTCCTTTTTATTTTTCATTATTTTCTTTTTTTCAATTTGTCTTTGTTTAAATTTATTAGCCACATTCTTTGTAATTTTTCTTTTATTCTTTTTTATTTATATTTTTCATTTTGTTTCTACATAGTTCTCTTTCTATGTACTAAGTTGAAGAAATGATGAATTTTACTTAAATTTTAAATTGAGTTTAAAAAATATTTATATAAAATAAAGTAAAATTAAATTTAATCGAACGAAGAAATATAAAAATTGTGAATATTTTTTTAACAAAATCTATTTAATTAAATTTTATTTCTTTAATTTCATTGTATTTTTTTCAATTTTATTCTAAGGAGAGGAAAATTAAACCAATCTTATTTGATTTATTGACCATTTGTTTTTTTACAAATGACTAGCCTAGTAAATTGAATTAAATGAACTAAAAATATATTATGCCATTTATTTATTTTCTGAATATGTCAATTTTTACCCATTTTAAAAGATCTTGGTGATTTTTATAGTAATATATGATTGAGAGGCCACTACTTTAGTATTTTTTTTTAATAAAAAAAATCAAAATAAAATAAAACACTGCAAAACTTAAAGAAAAAAAAGCACAAGAATTTGAAAAAAAAACTCGATGGAGCAGGAAAAAAAGTAAGAAGAACCTAAACGCAATATAACAAGACAAGTTAAATTTAGCGAGTTAAAATTAGTATTTTCTTTCCCATCTCACGTGTTTATTACTTTATACTTCGAACCCCCTTCGAATTCATCCAGGCTCCGCCACTGCATATAACCGATCTCTGTTATTGATGACACGTAATTTCGCTACCTGCTGAGTGTTGGGTACAAAAGTAATCTATGAGTAGCATGAACATCATATATGACACTGTAAAGCTGTAAGCATGTGAAATGAGATGGTTATATAGTTACTAACGTAAGCTATAAAAAACGGTACACGTCAATACAGTAAGGTCATTTGCTTCCAATTTTAGTACCACAACTACAATTCTTTAGCAAAGAATTTAAAATTAGCTTAAACGATCAATCAAAACTTAATCCAACTAAATATTTTAGCTGGCCAATCTTCCACATATAGTTACAGATATACTTACATATTTATCACACCAATAATGAGATAAAATGCTCAAAAGAAACTCCTTACTATAATTCATTACATGTAGGGGTGCGCATCGGTCAGTTCAGTTCGGTTTTATGTGTTATTGGTTCGGTTTATCAGTTTTTGGTTTGTAAATACATCAAATCGATAACCAAATCAATAACATATTTCTTATCGATTTTTGGTTAATCGATTTATGATACTTAACGGTTCGATTTTCGGTTTAACCAATAAGAAAATACTCATATATATTATATACACGATAAGAAAAATTTTCATATAAACCATATGATTTTTCCAACATTTGGCATGAAAGTAATAATCATAAAAGTAACAATCATTTTTCTTGTTCAGTTTTAGACACTAGACACATTCAAAAGAAAAAGTGTGAAAGTAACAATTGTTTAACCACTAACAAAAAGTGTGAAAGTAACAATCGTTTAACCATTAACAATAAGACTAGTAAATTTAGTATAGTCTTATTGGGTTATCGGTTTAACCATTAACAAAATCATAAAACCGGAAACCGAACCAATAATCCAATAAAAAAATTTGCAAAAACCGTTCAAAAACCGTTAGCCCAATAATCCAATATCAATAAACCAATAGTGTTTTTTTCGGTTCGATTTATTGGTTAAATCAGTTTCTGCACACCCCTAATTACATGTTTTCTATCTCTCCCAACGAACATAAAATTTCAAGAATTTCAATAACATACAATTTCGAATGGTCTACCTCAAGATCATAAATAAGTGGAAGGGCAACCAAGAAATTGACAGGAGTACAGGACAAAAATGTATTACTGACCTTTGAAAACTTTTTATCATGGAGTATTTCTCTATTCATTCATTGTATTTTTTTCTAATACCATTGGATGAGTACATGCATGTCCAAAATAATTAACAAAGAGGCTAAGGCATACAAAACTTTACAGTAACCTTCAAAAGAGAAATTATGTTGAGCCCAACAACACCATATCTTGACTTTTTTTCTTGATTTGATCTCTTTCGAGTTGGCCATGGAGAATGAAGGAGAAAGTGAAAAAAGTCAAAACAATACCTGTTGGTCTTTTGGGCATTTTAATATTTATTTATTATTAATTTGTCTCACATAATTTTGTCATTGGCTTAATACCCATTCTACCACAATTACATGAAATAGAGGATGTGGGAGTTATGGCGTTTCACTGGTACAACGGTATGCATTTGTGCCTAATTATTTAGTGGTCAATTAATGACCATAGGTATTATGGACTTTGCTGCTTTTTGATAAACGTTGCAGTGAACGTTAGCATAGTCAAAGTGTAACACTTGGTGCATTTGTTATCCTCACCTTTATTTCATTCTTTTATTCCTCCATTATACCTTGTAACCTATGTAACTCCTAAGGCCATTTATCTTCACTATATACTACCCATTATCTTCCTATCAATTGGTAGGAAGACTTCCTCAACTATAATAGTGATAGTCTTCATTTGGTTTGGGAGATACAACACACAAGAAAATATAGAGTGAAAGAGTTAGTCAAATAAAAAGAGAGTTCTTATTAGTTGAAGGGAGGTGTTCTTTTTTGTGGAGCTTTGGACTCAACTCTTGTCCAGAGTTGTTGAGTTATACTTTGTGAAGGCTGTTGTATCCTGGAGGGGACAAGTCAAGAGGACTACTGCTGGACCGGTGAAAACATTTGCTGCAATGGGCTTGAATCTCCTTAAAAAGAGCGAGATATCCGCGCCTCAGCCTGAAGAGATTTATTTTCTTCATATTTATTTTCAATTGTAATCTTGTATTTTTGTTATCTTGTAAGTTTTCACTAACAATACCCATTACAGTCCTCATGCTTGAAAAAAAGTGATGTAGAATTGAAAAAAATTCTGTAAAGAAAATCAAAAGTGATGAAGATAGAATCAAAGAAATTTTAAAAATCATACCGTGAAGAACAGAGAAAATGGAGAGCTGGAAATAGAAGTAACAATGTCTCAAAGGGTGTAACCTTAAAAGAGGAAAAACAAAGGGCTGTATTTTGAGAGCAATTTTACCAATTTTTGTTAATTTTTCATAGTACACCAGTCCTATGACAATTGATAGTGAGATTATAGCATTGACTGTAGGATCGAAGATATGAGATAAAGATATAGGAGGAGAAATTGAGAAGATGAATTAGGATTTCAGGTAAAGAAGATTCATTGAGACACGTGTCTTCATAAATACACTACACGTTTCTAAAAGGGCAGGTTTGTATATCCTCCCGTGCAACTTTTTCAACTCTTGGTACAATTGATACATTTTGTGTTTGTCCATCAAGTCCAGGGCAGGTTTGTATATCCTCCCGTGCAACTTTTTCTACTCTTGGTACAATTGATACTGTTGTATTCGTCCATCAACTCCCATTTCTATATAGGAGTAATATCTTGATTTTTGGAATGTTGGGGATCACATATTGCTTTATTGATTGGTGAAAAATGGTTGCAATTTCGTGGGTTAGGAATCAGTGGCATAGGGTTGGAAATTATAGCATTTTTGGTTGTAAAGATAGAGGAAAAGAATCAATTTTTTTTGGATTAGTTGCTGCAACACGTGATGGTTCTGTTTGGGGTAGAATAATTGGTTGTTACGAAAATGATTAATCCTCAACAAAACAAAGATAATGCAATTTGAATTCTGGGTACTTCCGTTTTGTTAAGGTTACAGGGTGTGAATTATTTGTTTTAATTTTGGAATTTTCTAATAATTATTACTTTATAGTGGAAGTTTAATATATAGATATAGAAAATTAAGTTTTGGGTACATTATATTATATGAATATCCGTAGATTTATGATATTTGGAGGGATGGGGCTTAACTCTAGGCTTAAAATTTAACAAATATGTGTCTTGACATATCAGTTGACACAAAAATTAGGAGTTTGATTATAGATAGTATGAGTTTGGATCTAGGGTCTATGGACTCACTTGTTTGCAAATATTGCATATTTGATAGATTGGGAACATTCTGAAGTTTAACGAAAGGGAAAGGCAAAATCTTGAGGATTCGTGATACGTGTTCGGCATTGAAGACTTCCAGACTTCATTGAAGGACGTTTTTCTAATTAAAGATTAAAAATGGAATAGACCATGGGTAAGGGAAAAAGATAGGGGTCTCGTACCAATGGTGTGACGGGCGTTGGTACAAGTACTGGTGTTATAAAGGGAAAGTTTATTATTATAGAATGCAGATTGAAAGCCGAGAATGCCAAAGCATATGGGCATTAGCTGATATATTATTGACTTGATTTATTATGTGTGATTGTGTTCTTTATTGAACCTGTATACTTGTGATAGCTGAGGTGATTACATATCATATTGATATTTGATTGAGATGCATCATCATCCCTTTTCATTGATATCACATTGTGAACATGCATTGACATGAGATTGCGTATTAGCTGGGCACGTAGAGATCGTCCGTGCCGGGGATGGTGAGATATTAAGATTATAATTTGGGCACGTGGAGATCGTCCGTACAGAAATTATTTAATTTTATAATAGTGCGTTGAGATCATTCGCACAAACACGTGGAGATCGTCTGTGTCGGTATATGGACCTCGTGAGTCCCCCATGGGTCATGAACTCTCGATGTATTTTCGAGGAGTATCATGTATATACGGTTGAGAGAGTACTTGGCATCTGAGGCATATCATTTCATGGTGTCATATTGCATTGCATCTCATAACATCCTTCATTCTTGATGATTATGTGTTTTCTTGGTGGTTGGAAAGTACTTGATATTTGATTACCTCTATTTGATGAAACTTGACTGGTAAGTATAATATAGACTTGTATAAGTAAAGAACTGATTTCCTTATATGAACTCCCGTCACTCTTTCTTTGGTGTCGGTCTATGAGATATACTGGGTACATGTAGTTTCGTACTCATACTACACTTGTTGCACTCTTTTGTGGTTCAGATTCGATTCCTAATACGAGCGCATCTCGTGGAGCTTTATGAGTCCGAGCTTAGAGTATCTTGGAGTTGTGGTGAGTTGCTTGGTTGTTCCGCAGCCCACACCTCCCTCTAATTTATGGTTTATTATGTTGCTTTTGTTTTCTGACAGTATATCTCTTATGTTTAGGCTTGTCATTTTACTTTCAGACTTGCATCGTATTTTAGAAGCTCTTGTACTTATGACACCAATTCTTGGGTGGTATTTCTAGTTTTCCGCATTTCATATTTATGAAGGACTTAGTGTTAGAGACATTTTACGCGATGTTTATTTTTTTTACCTCATTATTTAGCTAAATTGGTAAAATTATTGGGTTGGCTTACCTATTGGTTGGGAACATAGGTTCCATCACGACTTGTAATTTTTGGCCATGACAATTTGGTATCAGAGCCCTAGGTTCATCGGTCTCACGAGTACAAGAGCAATGTCTAGTAAAGTCTTGCGGATCGGTATGATGACGTCCATACCTATCTTCGAGAGGTTATGACATTTAGGAAAATTTTATTCTTTCATTCCTTATCGTGCACACTTGACTTTGTTGAAATTCTAATTTTGATATCTCGTTCTCTCTCAAATGGTGATGACTCGTACATCTGCAAGTGGTGATCAGGAGCCTATTTTCATGCCTTCTTCTGGGAGCACTATCGGAGGTAGAGGCAGGGGATGAGGTCGAGGTCGAGGTCGGGGTAGGGGCCGTATTGCAACACCCGTGGAAGGACAAGTACCAATAGCTACCCAAAGCCATGATAGGTGATAGGACAGTACCTCCTGATGCATGTTATTCATGGGGATGAGCAGGATCGTGTCGAGGGGGATGGACCAGCTCAGGCTCCACCCAGTATTATTGCCACCCCAGTGCTTCAAGATACCTTGGCTCGTATGTTAGGACTTCTAGAGGGGATGGCTCAGGCGGGAACTTTGCCTGTCACCTATGATGCCTCACAGACCCGTGTTGGAGGTCAGACTCCAGATTCGATGGTTGCTCCAGATTCTCAGACTCCCAAGACTCAGCCAATTGTTGTTGTAGCTCCACGTTTAGATAGTATGGAATTGCCAGGTATTGCATCACACTTGGCGAACAGGCCATCCATGACCGTTGATGAACAAAAGATGTTTGGGAGGTTTAGACTAATGAATCTTCCGACTTATACTGGAGACTTAACTGAGGATGCATATGAATTTATAGTTAGTTGTCAACTTGTCATGAGAGGTTGCATAATCTTGGATTAGTGGAGTCTCATATAGTTGACTACACAACGTTTCAGATGACTGGTTCTGCCAAGCAGTGATGGAGGGATTATATCAGTAGTAGGCGAGCTGGATCCCCTCCACTATCATGGACTCAGTTTACTCAAGTATTTCTAGCCAAGTTTGTTCCATGCAGTGAGAGGGAGCGCAAGAGGGCCAAGTTCGAGGGTTTGCAGCAAGATGGTATGTCAGTCGTAGAGTATGAGGGTAAATTTCATGCCTTGGCTAGGCATGCTTCGATGATATTTCCCACCGAGGCGGAGAGGGTGAGAACTAGGGTTGTTCATGGTTATTGTAACAACCCACTCAAAAGGATGCTACCACTTAAAGGAGACAACTAATTTAATACCTGCGACATTTAAAAGAGATTAACAAAGGGCATATTTATTTTAGTCTAGTAGAGGAATTAGGTTCACAGAAAAAAAAATAGTTAAAGAAGTGAAACTTGCCCATTTACACATTAATTTGATGCAAAACTGAAACTGCGTAACATTTTATCTTATGGCAGAAGAACCCTTCCAAAATAATCTAAGAAAATAACCTACTAGGTTTTCGTGCATATTTCATCCTCACACTCAAAATAATATAACAGGATATTACCAACTTCCGAGTACAAACCTTTGCCGGTTCATGCTTCACACAAACATTCAAAACAGATAGTAAATTTAGTATATTACAAGACTTGGAATACACACCCCAAAAAGAACAAAACATATAGCCATACTTATATTACAACCCATGGTGACATGATCAAATTAGCCTTCAAAATTTTATGTAAATGTACAACATAAAGATCATGTACAAGTCCCAAAATTTATGCAAACTATAGATGCCTATATGCAAATGTGATCTTCCCATAAAGCTCGCAAAAAATCCGCCTCCAATGGCCAGCTTCAAGTATCCCCTCGAACGTTCCCTATGATAGAAACAACTATCGCTAAGCATAAAGCTTAGTGGTGTAAAAAACTATATGCGTGGAGCCGCTAGATTCACCAAGTTACCTTTCAAAAGTCATGGACAGCACAATTGAAACATAATAAATAAATCAAGTAAACAATATATTAAGGTATCAAGTTCTATATTTAAAGATCCAAGTGTCCAGAACACTCATAACACCATTTCCAAAAAGATCCAATACCAAGGCTCGCCCAATATATACATCATACCGTCACACCCAACATAACCAAGTATCAAGAAGGACCGAAGCCCTGTATCAAGAAGGATCGAACCCCTGTATCAAGAAGGACCGAACCCCTGTATCAAGAAGGGTCAAAGCCCAATAATCAAGAGAATCAAGAACCATATTAAAAATGGCTTCCTAGTTCATACTTAAAATGGACAACATCCATACTTAAGACAAACCAAAAATCCAGAGTCAAGATGGCAAATAATCTGAATCAATAGGCATGCATTGTGACAAAGTCACAGCCACAAGAAGGACAAAGTCCCAACAAGAAAGCCAAGTGATCAAGCAATCTGTACAAGTGGGCGAGTTACACAAGTCTCTTGAAAGTCTCAGAGAATATCAATACGACAATACAATGTGACAAGAAGTAACCAAGGTATCAAGATAACCCTTCAAATAAACAAGCATTTAACAAGAGTACAAGTACAAGTTTATACCCAAACCTCGGGATTTAGCATAGAAACAATCCAACAAAACTTCAAGAATTCAAACCGTAGCCCGACCAACGTATCAAGGTTATCAACTTGATTTGGGCAGCACCTTTGAAGGACAGTTGTACAAGTGATAAACATCACTTTTGTGACTATATATTTTCACACCTCCTTTAGTAAATTCGTTTTCCTCAAGTCTTAGAACCTTAGAAACATATCTAAACAGATTGTTCTTCAAAATCACAAGAGGAAAACTTTGTCTTTTTGGCTGGAATTCGAGACACACCCCTTCTCTTTGGTAAGTGATGAAATCTGTTTCTGAGCGGGGTAGTGTTTGGTAATTTATACATATCTCGTTTTCTAGAACTTCGTTTACAGTGAATAAATATGATTTGGAAAGCTAATTTTTATACCTACAACTCTTATGTTTATGTAAAACTCTAATTTAGTTGTTATGGATTCGGAATAGGGGACGTAACATAGGGAAAGTTCTGTCCAGATTTCGGAATTTGAAATCCTGTATGATCAACTGTTAGTGTTTTGAATATATCTTTTTGTACAAAATATATTTTTCAGTGATTCTTGTTTATTTGCAACCTTTAGAGATGTACCTACATCTTTCATGAAGAATATAAAGTTCAGTTTTGCGTTTTTCCTTTACAAATTTAAGTTGCGACTTGAGGTACCAGGCTGGACAGATTCACTGTTCTGGGAGCATAGTTGTATTTGTACATGCTAGGCTTACGTGTGATGATGATCCTATTTTACGTCAACATTATTGAGTTAATAGAAGTTAAAGAAGTTATTTAATTGTATTTTTAAGGTTATATATACTCGTGTACAAGTTAGTACTTCGGGGTGTTACAATTATGGTTAAAAAACCAAATCAAACCGCAATCCGAACCAAACCGATTAAAAAAACTGATATTTGGTTTGATTTGGTTAGGTTTGATTTTATATTTTGAAAAACCGATACTATTTGGTTTGGTTTTACTAAAAAATAACTGCAAAAATAACCAAAACAAACTGATAAATTAGATATATAAAATTTTGTAATTATTTATATATTATTCATAAACAAAATATAAATATTTTGTTAAATTTTAAGTAACTTAAGTCTTTAACTTTACCATTTTCTCAAGCCCAACACGTAATTTTAGCCCGTCTATTACAATCATAAGTCCAAGTCCATCAAAATTCATTACTTTAGTCTTTTACTTAATAGACCTTTCCTAAGATAGTTACACCTTCTCTTAATTAGATCACTTTGTTCATATAATGGTAAGTTTAGTATTGTTTAACTGCTTAATTGAACCAACAATAGTTTTTCAATGGATTGCTCATGTACTTGATGTTTGTGTCTATCAAGATACGTATGTCCTCAAAAATTTATTACTTTTAAACTGAAAAAACCAGAAAAACTTAACCAAACCAAATCAAACTGTCAATAACCAAACTGGCGGTTATTTTTTTTTCATTTGGTTTGGTTTGGTTTTAGAAATTTAAATAAATACCACCTCAGCAGTCTCTAAGCACCACTTATATACCATTATTCATCAAATCCTCCAACCCATCACAAACTCATAATGGACAAGTTGGCTTTAACAAAGAGGTCTAACAACAATGCACCCCAACCTTACTAACTTCACTCAAGATTTAATATGAGCCTACAAAACTGGGACTAAACTTCCCAAACTCAATACACTTCTCAAGGTGAGTATTCCAAGCCAATCTAAATCATGGACATCAAAGACACTCAATGACCTTACCCTCAAGAACATCATCTTCCTCATGGAAGTTAACTTATACAGACTTTTATAAGCACCATTTCTTTCAAATCTAGGGGAGTCTATTCACTCAACACCTATAGGCATTACTCAAACACCCTCTTTCACCAAACCTCACAACCTACCTAAACGCAGAATGGTCAAGTAGAGTTCTACCACCAATATCATAAAGCAACTTCAGCCCATTCACACTAAGGACAACATCGAGGTCTAGCATATCAAGTCACAAAAAGACAAGTAATATCGGAACCTAATAAAACATAACACATACCGGAACCATTAGGAGGAACTTTCTTATCCTCTCTTTCTCTTGCCCTAAGCACCGGGCAATCTCTCATTTTCCGAGGCAAAACCTATCAAGAAACCCATATCATCACCTTTGGTGGGATCTACCAACCAATCAAACCTAGGTATTATCTAAACACCTTACTCAAAATGCTTACGATCAATCTTAAAAGATAACTAACTCTTTGAAGTTGGTCAACACTTACACTTCTTATTCTTCACCTTAACTAGGTGGTACAAGCAACCCTCCATGTCAACTTTAAGACAAAACATAATCCAAACTTATGGCATAGATCTTTCCCCCTTCCACTCTCGGATAAGCTCATTTGGGGACTAACAATATGACTATACGGGTTCTAACATCACATAGGAGCATAACAATAACACTACCAATTCATCCTAAGGATGACATCTAAATCTTAGCATATCAAGTCCTATCTAGTCACATAGCCATCATTGGCATTTCAACCAACACCTTCTCTACTCCTTGTAACAAGAGCCCTTCGAGTAATCACATCTTGTAGACCATCGATTAGAGAGAAAACACCTTATAGAGTTAAACTCTATGGCACGACTAGAGAATGAAGAAGTGGAGTTTCCTAATGTCCTATAGCCTCTCGCTCATAAATGTGTCATGACTCACACCGATGAACTCTCTCTACTAGGTTTGAGACATCCTAAAACCGTCCCAAAACTTATGCTCTGATACCAAGTTTGTCACGACCCGAGACTATCCCCTAGACGTGACATGGCGTACTTGACCCCGAAGGGGTCTCATACAAGTACTTAGCATATCATACATAAGAACATAGGGAAAAATGCAGAAAATTTAAAAACTTTTCTTACAATCGAAGTCTTTATAAAATGAGAGAGTCTATGACACTATGTCTCAAACCATCTATAACAATAGACTTAAAACTCTTTAATACAATCTTAGGTACACAACCCTTACATGAATTTAAAACATAAAAGAAAGACATAATGGACATATGGTTGAGCCCTCGAATACTATGAGGACTCACCAATCTTCTTCTTCTTGATTTACAAGAGTCCTAGCCACGAGGATAGCATCAAATATCTCCAAGGCCTACTCTTATAGAAAATGTAGAAATATGGGTTAGAACAAAATCTATCAAGTATGGAAGCCATGCAAGAAAACCCTTAAAACATGCATAAAAGGGACATTTTGTTTAAAACCATGCTTCATGCCACTTTTGAACATCATCTTTGAAATAGTTGAAGAATGCAACTCATAAAGCATCTCACATACAATTAATCATAGCACAAAGCATATCATCATAATAGCAATCATAGTCTCCAACATAAACATAATACATATCTCTATCTTCACAAGACATAGTTCATACACATAGTCAAATACAAAGATCAACTCATCATAATAGAACTACCACATAAGCAACCCAAAGCCGCACTAGTGCAATGCAAAAGGTAAGATCCCATAATCCTACCAAATGCTAAGTATCACATTTAGGCCACCAACAACATACATATCTTACTTTACCATAGTCATTGCCAACATACATAAGTAAGGAGTCATTCATGTTCATATCTTGTAATAAGTGAAGTCAACCTTAACATTCATACATACCTTTCATACATAATTTATATATCTTCATAGCATAAGGAACCCACCCCATAACCCCTTTATAAGTCTACTTGTGCAATGTATAAGTGAAGTCCCATACCCCCACTCACACTAAGTAAAGATCATTCATATTTATAATTCATACAAAGCATACATTCAACTCATAATCATCATATCGTGAAAGAGACATAACATGCCCACTCTCAAAGTCTACTTGTGCAACGCACGAATGAAGTCTCATACCCCCATTCATGCTAAGTAGAACCTCTCTTGAGGAACCATAGAACATGCCCATGTTCTTATCATAATTCATATTCTTATCATTTAGGGAGATTTAGCCTTAACGTCACATAGACCATGTGAGCTACATGGAATCCGGTGTTCTACCCCCACACCGAAAAGAGGTGTCCTACTTGCCTAAGGTAAAACGTACATAATAGCTTATAGGTAAATCCACTAGCTATGTATGGGGGCACATAGTTATGGGGTAAGGAGATTGCTACTAGAAACCCGAACTTTCTAACGTAAAAGGTTTCCATCTCATGAGATAACATACAATGGGAAGCCAAACTTTCTAACGTAAAAGCTTCCATCTCACTTTCATACCCTCTCGGTGCTAAGCATAATTCCCTCTAAAAGTCATATTAAGTCTTTACTTAAGTTCATGGTCATATGAGAATGCACTAGGCACTCAAACCAACATATCATAATAGCTCATAGATTCATTAAGTGAGAATGTCCTTTCACTTTAGAATCATCAACATGTGAGTAAACATTTCACATCATATTCATAGTGTGTTCATGAAAATGGCCTTTCATACAACACAACAATAATATCATAGTCATAACATATCATATATAATCATATCATATCGTACATAGTCATAACATATCATACATAGTCATATATAGGGGTATAGGAAAGAAGGATCTTGCATCAATACCACAATATACATAATAATTAAACACCTCCACCTTTCAAGTGGATCAACATGATCACGAGCATTACATGCATAAAAGTATGTAAAGGTGCATATGAGAACTAACCTTTCAATCAACACCATAGATACATTATCATCATAGACACTTCCTTCTCAAGTGTTCATAAACATGTACATAATACCACAACCACACATAATACACATATATTGCATTCAAGGATCATATTGAGTCAACACATCTAGCATTTAACATATGTAAGTAACATGGATATAACTATGACTCAAGTAATCCATTCATTTCATGCATAAACTCATGGGATCCTATTATACGTCATGTGGGTGAAGCCATTGCACAATAATGCCATATACAACTTCTACATACATAAATAGTTTCCTTCTTTAAGCATTAACATCCTTAGCTTATTCACATTAGCTTTTACCTTTAAAGCCCTAGGAGTTATTTTCATATTATGAGCATTAACCTCAAGCAACACCTCACATTGTAATCAAGTAAACCTAAGTCTCAAGGTAACCTTAACTATTTGCTTCATTCTTACTCAATTATAGACATATAGCATCAAGTAAACTAAATCTCAATACTACTTCAACCATGATCCATCATATAAGACCTAATCGAATTAGTTCATGTCTACAAGATTCATTCATAAGCAATTCATGTCTAAGTGATCTAATCTAAGGGAATTCACTAAGAAGCTCATCGATCTTAAAGGTTCACATCTAACCCTCAATTTGCCCTTCAAGGCTAAGAATCAAGATTCAACCCTAACCTCTAGAATTACCAAGTTTTATTGGGGAATTTATGATTCAACAACTTAATAACATAAACACAATCAATTGACAAGCTTACATGATCAATCAAGTCATACTCTAGTTCACATTAAGGAAAAAGGGGAAATCATGGGTCCAAGGGAGATTTTCATTAAAATCCATCAATACTCCATTAATCCAAACATAAATCATCATAATCAATCATAATAAACCTTAATTAAACAATTGAATTTGGTTTGGAAGAAGACCCATGACTAGATTTGAAAACCCTAGATTTGGGGAATTTGAAAACATAGTTGAATGGGATTCTTGGTGATAACTAACCAAGAATGAAAAGCATTCATACCTTAGACTTGGAATCCCATCAAATTCATATGAAAAATCCGTCTTCTTGAAGCTTTAGCTTGATCCCTTCCTTTGTTCTTCAATGGAGTCTAGAGAGAAGATTTTGGGAGAGGAGGGAAGTTGGGATTTGATTTGGGATCTTGGGTTATGACTTATTAAGATGTGTTTTAATGACTTAAAATAGTTTATATAGGTCTATTAAATCAGTATAAAATGACCCTAGACTAGAATAATTAAATTAGGAGTTAATTGGGAAAACTTACCTTTGGTCGAACCTCTTTGACAACATGCAGGTGTGTTCCACAAAACCCCCACCTACGGACCGTAGGTGGGGTCACTCCCCGTACTGTGGGGTCGTGGTTTGAGGCAGAGGCATTCTTTTGGGGGCCATGACCTACGGAGGCCATCCACGGGGCGTGGATGGACCTACGGGTCGTGAACCCCATCTGTAGGTCACCCTCATTTTGGCAGCTTTTTGGTTTCTTGGGGTCTTGGGGTTAGGCTTTAGGGTGCTCCTCAAGGACCCCTAGGGTGGTCCTTGGGGGGTCGTACCTAAACGTTTAACCCCTAAACCCCTAAACCTAAGCTTGGGAAGACATTCTACCACATGAAATCCCATAACAACTCAAAACGAAACTCGTTCGGCTCTAGTTTCACCTACTTGTTTCTATTAGGCCTTAGCTTAGTCTTACTAACTTTCCGAGTTGTTACACTTGGAGAAACACTTACCTTGAAGAAGAATCTTGAAAAAGATTGAAAGAATCTTGAATGGAATCTTCTACTTTGATTTTTCCTTAGGGTTTTGCCCTAGGTTTTGAGAGAGAAGAGAATGATGGATTAAAAGATAAAAATCTGATTGTTTTGAGCTTTTTATTAGTCAAGAAATTCGTTTAGGGTTTTTTTTGGATGTAAAAAAACAAAAACGACCCTTTTTAATGTTTTCCCGTTGGCAAATTCGTAACAACACTGTATCAGGTTACTAAAATAGTCATAACTTTTTACTCAGAAATTGGATTGACGTGAAATTGATGGCATTGGAAAGTAGATTCAAATACCCACGTAACTCTTTATATTCTAAGAGATATGGTCGTTTGAAGTTGATCCAAGTAGAATCTTACATCAAAACTTAATCAATAAGGAAACTTCAAGAACACTTATCAATCAGGAACTCATCAAGAAATTAAATTGCTCAATATTTATGGATAGATTTGAAAAAGAAACTCATGATTGGAGTGTGGGTGAACAAACCTGTCACACCTCACCCTAGGTTAGACGGACAAGTACTATATGAACACATGTTTTACAAGTGACCTATGACGAGAAAGTGAACTACTATGCATATAGATTTGCTACTGAAAAGCTACATATACAACACATGTTGACTAGCTGAACCAATACATGTGCCAGGTAAAACTATGATTACAGATGATAGTTTTAAAATGTCTACAAAGCCTCTACTAGAATTCATGACTGTACAACTATCAAAATACGCATAGTAAAGACTCGGCAAAGCCCCGAATCAACATGGAGCACACCAACAACCGTTGAGTATCATGTGCTTCTATGGGGGAGATCTACTAGTTGAGTGCATGTACCTGCAGCGTCCCTAATGAGGGACGTCAGTACGAAAGAATGTACTGAATATGTAAGGCATAAATGCAACATATGTAAAATGAGAGCTCAAGTGAAACCAAATACAAATAGGTAAGGATTAGAGACCACCTTTGCTTATACCTTTGGAATCGTATATGTTACATTCTTTTCTTTACTTTTCGGTGCATTCTAATCTTTATAAGGCATATGATACAAATGACCAGCTGATCAGT
>NW_006239157.1:772676-774014 GCF_000226075.1 Solanum tuberosum
GTCATAATCATTGTTGAGACTTGGAACTATGAACTACTAGTAGAAGACATGGGAATATGGATACTTACGATAATAACAATGACATGTGAAGCAAATGTGACACCAACGTAATACTTAGGAGCTTATCTGACTCAGTAAGCATTTTGACATCTCAAATTGAAGCACATATCAAGTGAAGATATTTAACATTCAGCCAAGAGATTTGAACTCTATATGGTAGCCAAATACTCACTAACTAATATCAAATACAAGGTACATATGAAAGTGGAACCAATGGAGAACGTGGTCAGATTCAACTTAAGGACGGATACATATTCCAAGTAAGTACATATAAAATGTACAATAGAGCAAGTAGGGATCTTGTGAGGTAACATAATAGTCTAACACAATGGAGTAATAATCAATAAAGGGAACATATGTACATGTGACAAGATGACATATATGATGGAATAGACAATTGAAGCAAGTTGGCTTGATATGGGCAGATTGTATATCCAACATATAAACATATGTACCATGTGTAATCTAGGATCACTTTGATTTATTTAAGGGGAACATGTGCCAAGAGTACTTTGACGATGAAACACATTTAAACATTGCATGCTAATACTTGGTAGAGTAAGCACACACATTTAGTAATAAACTCATATTAGAGTACTCATTTTAATGCTCTAGAGAGTAGGAACTGCAACTATGGATTAGTCACTACCAAGGGCACTTAGAAAGCTTACAAGTGTTGGATTCATGCCAAAGAAATAGGAAATCGAATAGCCTTACATACCTTGCTGCACAACTTTGGATATTACAATGAGTTAACTGTCTTCCTTTCAGATTATTTATCTACAATGGAGTAAATAATAAAACTAGCATTAGTAGCTGATAAACAAGTTTGGGCTACTTGATCAGACCAAAACAGTAATTGGCAGTAAGTCTATAATTGATCCCATCAAGGGTGTTCTTCCCACCCATTCTCCTCTATAAAAAAATTCATGTACTATACAACCTTCTTATATGGTCCTCCAAAACTCCTCAGGCTTCATAACGTTTGGAAATCAATATGCAAAGGGATGGCAGGAAGTAAGCTCATGGAACACTCAATTAAGTGGTATACCACTACACTTTCAATGTTTTATCCTATAACCAGTTCCCATCACTTCTCTGCACATATCCAGCCACACCCCCTTATTTTACGATACACAAAATAGTCCCTAAAAATCACAATGTGGAAATAGCAATATGAACATACGGCTTCCTATCAACATCCCGTGAGTTCCAACTAACATTACATTTAAGATGCTCAAAACGAGCTCACAATCAAAATTTAAGGGGACTCCACTC
>NW_006239157.1:774694-790546 GCF_000226075.1 Solanum tuberosum
ATGCAGTCCACTAATTCTAAGTAGGTGCATCACCTACTTGTCACCTACTAGCACCTCACTTATTTTACACCATTTTCTCAATCTTAGTTTCTTTACAAGACTGTAGCACTAATACGCACTTGACCACTTTTACTTTTACATCGAATACCACCTTTTACTATCCCGAGTTCAAATTGTTTTTGAGTTCACTTAGTCATATATGTGTTGGAAGGCATGGCGTATTGCAACTTTAAACCTATTATATTGTCACTAGTCGCATAGGAAACCGAGTCCATAACTATACCACAAGGCAATTTATAAGCGTCATATAAATAGAACTAGTACACGTAGAATATGGGGTGTTACAAAACCCAACACTATGGAAGCTTACATACCTCAAAGAACTAGGTTCTTGGCTAAATCTTGAATTTCTTGAACGAACGCTTGAAACTTTGAACTTTTTCTCCTCTTGAATCTTCTCTCTAAAACCCTAAATGCTTTTGGGATGAATGAAACTAATTCTAATTAGTTTGTACTCCTAAAACCTTACTAAAAATGCTTAAATCCAATTCGGTAAGGAAAAGACCAAAATGCCCCTCATATTTTCGGGTAGTTTTCCTTAATTGGACAGCCCGACTTCAAACGAGCATATCTCCCTCATACGAGCTTGAAAATTAGCAAACTTGGTGGCGTTGGAAAGAGGATTCCAGGAAGAAGAGCAGACAACTTTTCTTATGTCAGGCAACCCTACAGAAGTTTGGCATAAAAGAATGGGTCATTTTCATCGTCAAGGTATGAAGTTATTTCAAAGAAGGGAACTTGTGAATGATACCAAGATTGCAGAATCGGTGGACAAATTGTCAAGCTTGTTTACTTGGAAACCTTTCCCAAAACAACTTGGAGAGCATCAAAAAAGCTTCAGCTCATTTATACAGACCTGTGTGGACTTCACAGGACACCATCTTTAAATGGTAGTCTTTACTACATTGTATTGATGGTAAAACAAGACTGGCCTGGATTTTTTTTCTTAAAATTCAAGTCAGAGGTAGCTGATGTGTTTTGGAATTTTAAGGAAAAGATGGAAAATCAAAGTGGCTGCAAAATTCAGACTTTAGGTTAAAATTTTGACTTTAGGTCTGATAATGGGAAGGGGTACTTTTTAAATCAGTTCAAATTACTTTGTGAAAAAGCTGGTGTAGAACATCAGCTAACAGTCCCTTATACTCCACAACAAAATGGAATTAGTGAGCAAAAAAACAGAACTATAATGGAGATGACTAGGTGCATGCTACATAAGAAACATCTACCAAAAAGGTTCTGGGCGGAGGTAGCCAGCACTGTTGCTTTTTTGCAAAACAAACTTCCTTCTAGATCTGTAAAGGATAAAACACCATATGAAGCATGGTATGGTCATAAACCCTCATTGCAATTTCTCAGAATTTTCGGCTACTTGTGTTTCGCTTATATACCACAGGTTAAAAAGAGATAAGCTTGATAAGAAGGCAATTCCTGGAATCGTTATAGGCTACAATGTTTTCTCCAAAGCATATAAGGTCTAATCTTAGTTGCGCGGACTCTTCACTTTTGATGCCGTACCCGTCTCGAATTCTTCAAAAATACACTACTTTTGGCGAATCCGACACGCACCAGTTGGCATTTTGAAGAGTCCGAGCAACATAGAGGTCTATGAACCTCAAATGGAGAAAATTGTCGTAAGTAGAGATGTCCACTTCATTGAGGACCAACAGTGGAATTGGGAGAAGCCTGAAAAGAATCCACCGGTTGACAGTCTATTAGATCCAAAAGATCTACTAGATGATCCTCCTGTTAAAGGCATGCGATTGATCTCTAATATCTATCGGATATGTAATACTGCAATTTGTGAGCCCGCAAGCTATGAGGAAGAAAAAGGGGATGACAAATCGGTGGCAACAATGAAGGAGGAGATGATGATGATCGGAAAAAATCAAATTTGGGTGCTTGTTGAGAAATCTCTAGACAGAAAGATCATTGGTGTAAAATGGGTCTTCAGGACAAAGATAAATGCTAATAATGGCTTCATCAACAAGCACAAAGCGAGGATTGTAGTGAAAGGTTACGCTCAGATCTTTGGAGTAGACTACTCAGAACTTTCACACCAGTTGCTCAACTTGACACAATCAGATTGCTACTAGTCATTGCAGTGGAAAAAGGTTGGAAAGTTTATCAACTTGATGTTAAGTCGGCCTTTCTCAATGGTCTTCTCCAGGAGGGGATTTATGTTGAGCAACCAGATGGTTTTGTTGTCAAGGGGCAAGAAAATAAGGTTTGTTTGCTAAAGAAATCTCTCTATGGTTTAAAAGCAAGCACCAAGAGCTTGGTATAGCAAGATTGACAATCATTTGCTAAGTTTAAAAGCCTATCTGAGTCTACACTTTATATTAAGTGTTCAAGTGCAGACATACTTATTATTTCTTTGTATGTTGACGATCTCTTTGTCACAGGAAGTAAGGTTTTCCTAATCAAGGACTTCAAGTTGGAAATTATGAAGGTCTTTGAAATGACAGACCTTGGACTGATGGTGTACTTTCTTGGAATGGAGATCAAACAAAACGAAGACAATGTGTTCATTTGCCAGAGAAAATATGCTCAAGAAATCCTAAAGAAGTTTCATATGGCAGACTGCAAAGTTATGAGTACTCCAATGAACCAAAAGGAAAAGTTTACCAAAGATGATGGAACAGAAAAGGTGGATGAGGCATATTATAGAAGTCTTATTGGTTGCTTGATGTATTTGACTGCAACTAGGCCTAATATTGTATATGCAGTGAGTTTTTGTCTCGGTTCATGCATTGTGCAAGTGATTTACACTTTAGAGAAGCTAAAAGAATTGTCAGATACATCACGGGAACTATCAACTATGGTGGTAAGTTTCACAAAAGTCAGAAGTTTAGACTTAACGGATTCCCCGATAGTGATTGGGGTGGTGCACCTGATATGAAGAGTACTTCAGGTTTCTATTTCATTCTTGAATCAGGAGCTTTCTCTTGGTATCCAAGAATAAAGATATTACTACAATCAACAGCCCAGGCAGATTATTGTTGCAACAGCAACAGCTGTGAATTAAGCACTATGGTTGGAAAAAATTATGAGTGATATGAATATGGAGCAAAAAGAAGGGACTGAGGTTTTTATTAATAACCAAGCTGCAATTTCTATTGCTAATAATCCAATTTTTCATGCAAAAACAAAGCATTTCAATATTTAGTTGTTTTTCTTAAGAGGCGTGTAGAAACATGGAGATGTGAAACTTCTTTACTACAAGAGTGATGAGCAGGTTCCCCCCTTTCCCACTTCAAGACTTCTCAGATCCAGATAAAACAACACAATTATTAATAGGGTGGGGTTGATGGAGCATTGAGTCAATACCTTGCTTATTGTTGGCATCCTAGCTCTGATTGTCCTGATAAACCTTAGGGTCAACACTGGGGGTGGGGACTGCAACACTACCATGGGGTTGAGGGGTGGGGATCATTGAGTCAATACCTTTTTGTTGTTTACTGGTCTGATTCTGATGTGGTACTGGTTTATAAACCTGATTTTGTTGGTTGTTTTGGTGATTCCTCTGATTGTTTTGAGGATAGCCTATAAAGTTCTTTTTCTTTTGTGTCTGCCATTGGTCTTCTTGCATTTTTTGTTGATCCTGGTGAGTTCTTGATGGTTGCTCTTTGGTACCTGAAACACTAGCAGAAATATTATTTTTAACAGGTTGAGAATTAATTGGTAGAGTAGTTACCTCAGTGTCATTTCATTCTGCTGTTTTGGTTTTGTTCTTGTTTGCTGCTTCAGCCTCCTTTCTTCTTCTATATTCATCATCTCTCCTCTTGACACATGTATGGACTTTACGGCCTTGGTGTTTGCAGTAATCACTATCCTGACTTGTTGGAGCCTGTGGAAAACTAGATGTGCATGCAAATATGGTGGAAACAAATCTAATATGCCTAGAGTGATATACTTGGTGCATCAGATGGCCATCCAAGTGGCCTGAGTTGATACAGTTTGCAGGAAATTACTTCCATGAAATCAAAATTACAAAGGTAAGTTGATTTAAGCCAGGAAAGATAAGAGCTGGTGGTATTGTTAGACTTGCCCAAGGTGATTTAAACTATGCTTATGCTACTCCACTAGGCCATGGTACCAGCAACCACGCATGGATTGAAGCTGCTCAATGGGGTATATCTTGGTGTCTAAATTGGCTTTAACCAGGTGATTTTGGAAGTAGACTCCGAGTTAGTCGTTCACTGGATAAAACAACAAGCTGCTCTACCTTGGAATTTGCAGCATGTGATCAATTCCAATCATTTTCCTGTAATCACACCTTTAGAGAGGCTAACTTTAATAGCATGTTTTATTTAAAACTATACATAACAGTGAAGTCCCTCAACATTACTTCCATGTCCACCAGCTACCAAAAGAAGCTAGAGGATAGTAACATGCTGGACAACAGTGAGATGCCAAATTTTAGAAGAAGATCAGAGAACCACCTTGATCCGACAGCTTTGCATATGGTTCATGTGAAGATGCCCTTTTGTTTTTTTCTTGGTTTTTCTTCATACTTTGTAAGGGGAGAGTCTCCCTCATTTATCGCTTTCCTAGATTACTTGTATTGAGAGGAGTCCTCTCTTCTAGGTGCATAGTTGATCTAGGTTTCTTTTCTAGTATCGGGGATGAGTTAGCCGTCCTTAGTAGGATAGTCGACTTATGTTTCACCATAGGATCGGAGGTAAGGTTTATGTCCCCTCCTTGTATTTCCCTTGTTTTTGTTTTATTAATGATAAGGCCTGGGGTGTTGCTCAATCCATGACCCACCTCAAGGGTCACGAAAAAAAAACTTCAAGTCATAAACCCTAAACCTTCGGGCCTAACCCTAAACTCTAATCTCTAAACCTTAAACCTTAGGGCCTAAACCGTAAACCCTAAACCTTTGGGCCTAACCCTAAGCTCTAATTCCTAAACCCTAAACCTGATGACCTAAACGTTTAACCTTTTAGGGCCTAAACCCTAAACCTTAAACCTTAGGGTAGGATCCTAAACCTTAAACCTTAGGGTAGGATCCTAAACCCTAAACCTTGGGGCGTAAACCCTAAAACATAAACCATAAATCCAAAACCCTAAGTCTCAGAGCCTAAACCCTAAGCCTTATGCCCTAAACCTAAACCTTAGGACCTAAAACTTAAACCTTGTGGCCTAAATCCTAAACCATAAACCATAAACTCTAAATCTTATGGCCTAAACTCTTAAACCTAAATTCTAAACCATAAACCATAAATCTTAGGATCTAAACCCTAAATCATAAACCTTAGGGCCTAAACCAGAAATCCTAAAACCTAAACTTAGGGCCTAATATCTAAACGCTAAATCCTAAACCTTAGGGCCTAAACCCTAAACCATGTACCCAACCCTAAACCCTAGACTCTAAACCTTATACATTAGGGCCTAAAATTTAAATCCTAAACTCTAAGTCTTAGGGCCTAAACCCAAAACCATAAATCATAAACCCAAAACCCTAAGCCTTTGGGCCTAAATGCTAAACCCTAAACCTTAGGACATAAAAAATTATGAACTCTAAAACTTAGGGCCTAAACTGTAAATCCTAACCCCTTAACCATAAACCCCAAACCTTTAACATTAAACCCTAAACCCTAAACCTTAATGCCAAAACCCCATCGCATCCTCATTTCCCTAATTATTTCTCTCTCTAAAAATTCTCTCTAGAGACAACCGACTTTTACCGGAATGGCAACAGAGCCGTCGGTGGAGCAGCTCTGGCTGCCGGACCAAAGCCATTTGATGCAGAATTCGAATACGAACAAAACCCAACCAGGCGCATCCTCAGATTCATCCGACAACTCTTCAAAATTGCAAAGAACTGAAGCGATCCATGTCGCGATTTCAAAGCGAGAGTTGGACTGGGCACGTAAAATTATTTCCCTAGAAAAATCTGGAATGATTCGAGTTAATTCAGTAGGGAATCATGATTCTCCATCCCACGATCTATCTTCAGTCCAAAAATCAAGCGATTGCACCCTTCAAATTGATAGATCCAACAAGGCGATTTTGGGAGGAATCGCCTGGCACGCGCGTGCAGATTCGACCACCTTCTGAGGAGATGAATGAGTTTTCAACCACTGGGGAGTCTTCCCCAAGGAGTACATCTTACTGAAATTTCTAATCATTTTCATGGTGGAATCACCGGCAGGTCAAAGTCCGGTGAAGTCGCCGGAGCTCCGGTCAACAATAGGGACAAAGGGCTGTGCCAAACGATTCCTCTTGATGAAGCCAACCCTCTAAGGTATCAGAATTCACTAAGAAACATCAAAATGATGTGTATTTCGATTAACCTGCAGGACAAAGAGGCAACAAATGCAGATGATCATTAGGATAAGCTCAGGCCACAATCAAGCATGAACAATTCTGTACAAGATATTAGTGAACTGAAAGAAGCTAACAACAAGTCAAAAATGGCATATGGTGTACAATCCAAGGAGCACAACATTAATAATCCAAGAGGTTGGCAAGAAACAGGGGAGGAGCTGACTGGTATTCTGAATCAAGCGAACAAGCAGGTGAAGGAACAGATGCAAGGCCAAGAGGAAAATAATGGAATTACACAGCAGCACCAGGAGATCAGGAGCACACAACAAAGAGAACAACATGTAGCCAAGGAAGTGATCAAGACAAGTTCAATCCAGCAGGAAGAATTAATGCAGACAGGTCAGGATACCAACTCTAAAAAGCTCTTAGAAATCAATAATACAGTGCAGGTGAAGGAAAAGCAGCATAATTTAGGACAAATGCAGGCTGGTAAGACCTCTAATACTCACATTGTGGCTACTGATAATAATTGTGTCTCACCTCAGTTGCATTTCAATGCAACTGAGCATAACAGCCCAGGCTTCAGTTAAACAGGTTCAGGATCAGCCAAAGGAGACTAACAAAAACAGGGGAATGGTGATCCATCAAGACAACAACATAGCAATGGGAATTATGGTAAAAATTTCTCATTTCATCAGAGTGATTTCCCCCAAATCTCTAATAATTATGGCAAGTACAATCCCAACAATCAGCAAGGAAAAAAAGAGAACTCTGAACCCCCCCCCCTCCCCTCAAGGAGCATAACAATCAAATGGCTCAACAACCTCCCAAAAAGGATGTGATTCAGGAACCAGCCCCTTACACTGTGGTACAAACCTATGCTGCTAGACTGAGGCTCAATCAAGCAAAAACTAATCTGCCTATAGTCTTTGATACTCCTAAGATCACTACTAAACAAGGTCTGCCAGCTACTATATTTAAGGAGGACTTCATGATTAATTGGGCTGATAGATCACTACTGTATACTCTTATTGGGAAATTCAGCAATACCATGCCTAAAGTGGAGCTCATTAGAAAGAGTTTCATAACTCAAACACAATTATCTGGGGGGGTTAAGATAGCTCATTACAATGCTAGACATGTTTACATTGATCTTGACAATGATTTGGATTATATTACTGTCTGGACAAAACAAAGAATGACCATAGAGGGACAGCCTATGAGAATCCAAACTTGGACTCCTACATTCAAACCTGAGGAAGAAATTCCCATTGTGCCCATTTGGATAGCTTTACCTGCACTGCCATGGCATTGTTATAACAAAGAGATTGTGTCTGCCCTCCTATCTCCTATAGGAAAGGTTCTCTATCTAGATTCAGCTTCTGTTCAGAAAACTAGGGGTAGTTTGGCTAAAGTAAGGATACAAATGGACCTCACCAAAGAAAGACCACCACATGTTTGGATGGGTTTCAATGAAGAGGATTTGACTAAGGGAAGGTGGCAAGCTATTGAGTATGAGAGTGTCCCTGAATATTGTGGCTACTGTAAGCACCAAGGGCACATGATACAAATTTGTACAACCAAACAAAGAGATGAGGATTATCAAAAAAGAAAAGAAATGGAGGCAGAGAAGAAGAATAAACCAAGGAGTGATCAGGAAAAAAAGGAAAATTTCACCAGTCAACCTAATGGGGAGTTCAACCAGACAGCTACTACATCCAATGAGATAATACAGACTCACCAAGAGAAGGAAGCAAAAGATCATGAACAACAATGGCAGACTCAGAAAAGGAAGCAAAATAAAAATCAAGAACACCCTATCCCCAAGACTGTATGGAGACCTGTATCACCTCAGCACAAGGGAACCAAGGACAACATGCAACAAGCTCCACCACAATCAGGTATACTATCTACAATTCCTACTCACAATAATTACACTGATTTTCTTGCTGGAACAGTCAGACAAAGGTAAAGCTGAAGTGGACAACAATAACAAAGCAGCAGACCAAGGAGTTCAAGCAGTTCAAGGGTCAGAAAATGACTCATCTCTATTAAACATCCACAATAAAATATATATGCAAAAAGAACAGGTCACAGCCACCAAAAGCAACAAGATCACAGGTATTGACTCAGTACTCCCACTACCCCATCACCCCAATGTTATTTATGTTGATGTTGAGATTGCTGATGAAGTTTCTGGAGGGATGGATGGAGGGTGTAAGGAGAAACCAACAATTTGAGTGATATGGAGGGCAATATTACTCCAAGTCAAAAACAGCAGCAAAAGGGTTATTTGAGTGCTACAAAAGGGCAACAACAGCAGAATACTGAGAACAGGCTGGAAGAAAATACCAACAACAAATCAAAGGGTAAACTAAGCAAGAAGAGAAGGGATGCTATCAAGAAAAAACAGCAAAAGGAGAATGAGCAACAAGGTTATTAATGAACAAGATAAAAGTCAGGCAAAAGATCATAATCAGCAGAAAAATAATGGCAGGTCTGGTCAAAATTCTGAATATGAAGCTACCTTCTGAGGATGAATTTGATGAGGATACACAATCCATTGATGCAAATGAGGCTGATGAGGAGGAAGAGGAAACCAGTGCATACTTGATCAAAGCTTTTGGATCTACTTTTCACAGTGAATTCCATGAAGAGATTCAGGAAGTTGCTGACCAACAAGGTCTTTCCCCTAGAGGAAGGAAGCAAACTAGACAGAATACCAAACAAGCTACCATGAGTACATCTGCTACTTCTAGCAGACCCAACACAAGGTCCAGAAGTAAAGGTTTTTAATGATCAGTACACTGTGTTGGAATGCTAGAAGCATCAATTCCTTGGTTCATTGGAAAGACTCCAAAATCTCAAGAAAATGCATAATATTTCTAAGATGGCTATTCTTGAACCATTCTCAGATATTCCCAACTCAACAATTACAAGATCCAGTTAAATATGGATAATGCTTGTTGTAATCAAAATGGAAAAATTTGGCTTTTCTGAAATAATGATATGAATTGTCAGATTTTGGAAGTGGATGATCAACATATTACATGTATCTTAAATCATTTGGAGTACAAGGAGAAGTTTATGATCTCCTTTGTCTATGCTAAATGTAATGAGAAACTGAGAAGACCTCTATGGGACAGGTTACTTCATTTTTCCAGTTTAGATACTCCATGGAGTACCATTGGAGATTTTAATGTGATTACCTCTCCGGAAGAAACATATGGAGGCCTTCCCTACAACATGAACAAGAGTTTTGAATTCATAAGTGTGATAGAAGCCTGTGGTTTAATGGATTTGGGGTACAATGGTCAACATTACACTTGGTGCAACCAAATAACTGAGGCAGCTAGGATATGGAAAAGGCTAGACAGAGCCATGGTGACAGAAAAATGGCTAGAGGTGATGCCTCAAACTACTATATCTCACCTTCCTTCTGTTGGTTCAGATCATACACCTTTACTCATGGAAATTGTGAGCAGAACTGACAACAAAATAAAATACTTTAACTGATTTTCTGAACACAGTGAAGGCATGTTGGGAGAGAGAAATTCAAGGGAACCCTATGTGGAAACTCCATCAGAAAATGAAAAGATTGGCTTCCACTTTGAGCAATTGGTCTAGAAGTGAATATTGGGATATCTTCAAGAATGTGATGGAATATGAAGAAAAAGTCAAAGTTGCAGAAGAGGAGGTCATTCAGAATAATTCAGAAGAGAACAGAGCTAAGTTGCACCAGACCAATGCCAACTACATCAAATTCCTAAAACCAGGCTTCTATTATGAAACAGAAGACTCAGCTTCAGTGGTTCAAGGAAGGAGATGTCAATTCTAAATATTTTCACACTATCATGAGGGGAAGAAGAAGAAGGTGATTCATTCACAAGATTTGCAATGACAATGATGAATGGGTTCAGGGGGATGAATATATTGCCAAAGCTGCCTGTGATTATATCCAGCATTTTTTCACTGGTCATAACAACAGAATTAATACTGAGATTCTCAATTGCTTAGACAGGAGGGTCTCACCAGAACAAAACCAAATGCTCCAGGAGATGCTACCCTGGATGAAGTTAAGCAAGTAGTTTTCTCTATGAATCCTAATTCTGCCCCTGGCCCTGATGGATTTGGAGGAAAGTTTTTTCAGGCATGCTGGGATATTATCAAGGAGGATCTGCTTTCTGCTATCCATGTTTTTTTCTGTGGTGCCATCATTCCTAAATTTATGTCTCATGCTTGCCTTGTTCTTTTGCCCAAGGTTGACCATCCTAATAAGTTCAGTGAATTCAGACCCATAAGTTTGAGCAACTTTACCAACAAGATCATCTCCAAACTTCTTTGCCTCAGAATTGCTCCTATACTCCCTAATCTTGTCTCTGAGAACCAGTCTGGCTTTGTAAGGGGTAGGAGTATTTCTGAGAATATCATGTTAGCACAGGAGATCACTCATGGCATTAAAAAACCCAATGAAGGAGACAATGTGATAATCAAGCTAGATATGGCTAAGGCATATGACAGAGTGTCTTGGTCCTATACTAGCTTGGTTCTTAGGGCTATGGGATTTGGTGAGATTTTTATTGACATGGTGTGGAGAATCATGAGTAATAACTGGTACTCTATGGTGGTGAATGGGACCAGACATGGCTTCTTCCATCAAACAAGGGGACCCACTATCACCAGCATTATTCATTTTGGGTGCAGAGGTTCTTACTAGAATGCTAAATCAGCTTCATCAGATTCAGGGCTACAAGGATTTTCAGATGGAACCTAGAGGACCTCAAATCAATCACTTATGCTTTGCAGATGATGTGATTTTGTTTACTGCAGGTACAAGGAACTCACTGAGACTAATTATGAAGACTCTTAATACTTATGAAAGGGTATCTGATCAACTGATCATCAATAAGGATAAGAGTCACTTCATGGTTCCTAGTAACAGTCCCAATGACATTATTTGCATGATTAAAGAGATCACTGGCTTCACTCAGAAGAATAGCCCAATTACTTACTTAGGATGTCCTTTGTACATTGGGGGGAAAAGAATCATCTACTACTCAGATCTTGTGGCTAAAGTGGTTAAAAAGATCAGTGGTTGGCAATCCAAGATTCTTAGTTATGGAGGAAAAGTCACCTTAGTGAAACATGTACTTCAGTCAATCCCTATTCACACCATGGCTGCTATTTCACCTCCTAAGATCACCATTAACTACATTAAAAGAATTACTGCTGATTTCTTTTGGGGGTGGGAAAAGGAGAGAAAGAAATACCATTGGGCATCATGGGAAACTCTAAGCCTACCTTGTGATGAAGGTGGTATTGGGGTTAGACAATTAGAGGATGTTTGCACTTCACTACAATATAAGCAATGGTGGATATTCAGAACCAAAAACTCATTATGGGGGCAGTTTTTGAAGGCCGAGTACTGTAAAAAAGCTAATCCAGTAGCCAAAAAGCTTGACACTGGACAGTCATTGGTTTGGAATTATTTGATGAGGAACAAGAAGACTGTAGAGGAACAGATCACATGGAAAATTCACTCTGGGAATTGCTCCTTCTGGTGGGATGACTGGACAGGGGAGGGTCCTTTGGCCCAGCAGTGCAGTGAAATCAACAGTTTAAACAACCCTCCTGTTTCATTTTTCTTGATGGATGGTCATTGGAATGAAACTATGTTAAGGTAAAATATTCCTCCCAACATGGTGCCTAAAGTCATGGAAACTCATATCCATTATCAAGCTGGAGTGACAGATGAAGCTGTTTGGAAGCCAACTGAGAATGGGAATTTTACTTGTTCATCCGCTTGGGGTCTGATCAGGAAGAAAGGAACCAAAACCAAACTCACTTCTCTTATCTGGAAGAAGAACATTCCCTTCAAAGTGTCATCTTAGTGTTTAAGCCCTAAACAGAATAGAGCAATGGACATGACCCGAAACCACTTTGTGTAGAGTAGACTACTTTAGATTACTAAATTGGCAGTAACATTCGGTGGAAACCAATATCATGTATATTCCAAAGGAATTAATATGGTTGTCTCGTTTAAACCAAGTGTAAGTTCCACATCAAGCTGCAAATCAACTAGTCCCATGCCCTCCGTACAATCTGAAAATTCCCCCATAGCTGAAGTTCTCCTAATCCAGTCCTACATATATTAAATTCACCACAGATAGGCCATGGCCCCTCCATCAGACTTCTGACGTCAGCTAATTCCTCTCATACCAGTCTCCATTCTAATTTTCTGTTAGAAGCATACACACAAGTGATATGGCATTCAAAATCATTTAATTGGGCCTAAAATCTAAACCCTATACCTTAGAAACTAAACCTGAAACCTTAACCTTAGGGCCTAAATCTCAAATCCTAAACCTTACAACATCAACCCTAAACCTACATGCCTAACCCTAAACCCTAATTTATAAACCCTAAACCTTAGGGCCTAAACCCTAAACCCTACTCAGACTTCGCCACATCCAACACCAATCAAACACTCACAAGCAATCGATGATTTACCTTTAAGAAAGTTGTCAATCTATCCATCATCGGGCACATCAATCCATATCTCAAATATTTAAACAAAAACAAAGAAGCCACAAACTACAAATCAAAAACTAAGATAGACCACCCTAAACCTTAGGGCCTAAACCCTAAACTCTAAAATTTAGGTCCTAAACCCTAAACCTAGTGCCTAAACCCTAAACTATAAGCCTAATGGCCTAAACCCTAAACCTTAGGACCTAGACCCTAAAGCCTAAAATATAAACTCTAAACCTTAGACTCTAACCACTAAACCATAGACCATAAGCCTTAAACCCTAAACCGTAAAGCATAAAATCTAAACCTTAGGTCCTAAATCTCAAATCCTAAACCTTACAACATCAACCCTAAACCCTAAACCTTACAACATCAACCCTAAACCCTAAACCCTAATTTCTAAACCCTAAACGTTAGGGCCTAAACCCTAAACGCTACTCAAACTTCGCCACATCCAACACCAATCAAACACTCACAAGCAATCGACGATTTCCCTTAAGAAAGTCGTCAATCTATCCATCATAGGGCATCATCAATCCATATCTCAAATATTTAAACAAAAACAAAGAAGCCACAAACTTCAAATCAAAAACTAAGATAGACCACCCTAAACCTTAGGGCCTAAACCCTAAACTCGAAACCCTATACCCTAAACTCTAAAACTTAGGTCATAAACCCTAAACCTAGTGCCTAAACCCTAAACTATAAGCCTAATGGCCTAAACCCTAAACCTTAAACCTTAGGACCTAGACCCTAAAGCATAAAATATAAACTCTAAACTCTAAACCTTAGACCCTAACCACTAAACCATAACCATAAGCCATAAGCCCTAAACCCTAAAGCATAAAATCTAAACCTTAGGTCCTAAATCCTAAAACCTAAACCATAAAACACGAAACCCTAACCCATAAACCATAAACCATAAACCATAAACCATAAACAATAAATTGTAAAACTTAGGGCTTAAGCCCTTTTACCTTAGAGCCTAAACTCTAAACCATAAACCATAAATCCTCAACCCTAAACCTTATGGCCTAAACCATAAATCCTAAACCCTAAACAATAAACTCTAAACCTTAAAGTTTAGGGTCTAAACTCTAAACCTTAAAGTTTAGGGTCTAAACCCTAAACCGTACACCCTAGGGACTAAACCCTAAATCCTAAACCCTAAACTCTCAACCCTAAACCTTATGGTCTAAAATTAAAACCATAAATTCTAAGTCCTAAACCTAAATCACTAAATCATAGTGCCTAATCCCTAACTTTAGGGCCTCAAATCTAAACCCTAAACTTGAAACCTAATTAGGGCCTAAACCCTAAACCTAATTAGGGTTTTAACCTTAAACCCTAAACTCTAAACCTTAGAGCCTAAATCTTTAAGCATAAACCATAAATCCTAACTCCTAAACCCTAAATCCTAAACCTCAGGGTTTAAACCCTAAACTTTTGGGACTAAACCCTAAACCATAAATCATAAACCCACTAAGAGGGCCTAAATCCTAAATCCTAAGCCATAAACCCTATACTCTAGAGTCTAGACCCTAAATATTAGGGCCTATATCCTAAACCCTTAACCCTATATCATAAACCCTAAACCCTATGGCATAAACCCTAAATACTAATTCATAAACCTTAAACATTAAACTTTATGTCTTAAACCCTAAACCCTAAACCTTACGGCCTAAACCCTAAACCCTAAATCCTAAGACTTAAACTCATGGTCTGAGTTGCTGCCTGAAAATGACCCCTTGAATCAGCTTCTTTATACAAAGGATTCACTTTTTCTTGTTGAACTAGAGCATTAACCTGACCCTGCATGAGTTCACCTTACCCTCATCATCACTGTGAACCAATTCAGACCCCTCCATAGACTCATAATATAAGAATCTTCAGCATCAGGATCTATATCTTCAATCAAAATTGGACTCAGATTTTGAGTGTCATTCTGAGTAGTCATGTTGATCTTGTTGTTGATGCTACCCTGTATCATAGGAGCTTGATGAGCTGTGGTAGTAGGAGCTCTAAGTTCAATCCTAGAGTCATCCATATTAGAACTACCACCCCTTTTTGGTTCCTCTTTCTGAAAGTTAGTGATTTTCTCCTGCATACCCCCTTTCACACCTCCAGACTTCTCAGATCCAGATAAAAGAACACAATTATTAGTGGGGTGGGGTTGATGGAGAATTGAGTTAATACCTTGCTTATTGTTGGCATCCTTGCTTTGCTTGTTATGAAATACTTTAGGGGCAACACTGGGAATGGGGACAGCAACACTACCCTGGGGTTGAGGGGTGGGGAGCATTGAGTCAATACCTTGCTTATTGTTGGCATGATTTGATTGTCCTGATAAACATTAGGGGCAACACTGGGGTGGGACTGCAACACTACTATCGGGTTGAGGGGTGGGGAGCATTGAGTCAATACCTTTCTGTTGTTCTTGACTGGTTGATTGTCCTGATAAACATTAGGGGCAACACTGGGGTGGGGACTGCAACACTACTATCGGGTTGAGGGGTGGGGAGCATTGAGTCAATACCTTGCTTATTGTTGGCATGATTTGATTGTCCTGATAAACATTAGGGGCAACACTGGGGTGGGGACTGCAACACTACTATCGGGTTGAGGGGTGGGGAGCATTGAGTCAATACCTTGCTTATTGTTGGCATGATTTGATTGTCCTGATAAACATTAGGGGCAACACTGGGGTGGGGACTGCAACACTACTATCGGGTTGAGGGGTGGGGAGCATTGAGTCAATACCTTGCTTATTGTTGGCATGATTTGATTGTCCTGATAAACATTAGGGGCAACACTGGGGTGGGGACTGCAACACTACTATCGGGTTGAGGGGTGGGGAGCATTGAGTCAATACCTTGCTTATTGTTGGCATGATTTGATTGTCCTGATAAACATTAGGGGCAACACTGGGGTGGGGACTGCAACACTACTATCGGGTTGAGGGGTGGGGAGCATTGAGTCAATACCTTT
>NW_006239157.1:791278-793837 GCF_000226075.1 Solanum tuberosum
GGAAAACATTTTCCGGAAAATGTTTTCCTTCATACCAAACACACCCTACATGTATGAACCTCTTATGGCCTTGGTGTTTGCATTAATCACTATCTTTACTTGTTGGAATCTGTGGAAAAATAGATATGCATGCAAATATGGAGGAAACAAATCTAATATAAACTAGAGTGATATACTTGGTGCTTAAAGACACCAACAAGGAACTCATCAACTTTCCTTACATAAAATGGTCATCCAAGTGGCCTGAGTTGATACAGTTTGGAGGAAATTTCTTCCATGATATCAAAATTACAAAGGTAAGTTGGTTTAAGCCACCTACAAATGTGGTTAAAATCAAGTCTGATGGTAGTGCATTAGACAACCCAGGAAAGATGGGGGATTTTGTTTCAATTTGTTTTTCTTACCTTCCTTTTTAGGCTTTTTAAAACAGAATGCCTCTTTTCTAATTTGAAAACTCCTTAATTTCATTATCCCGCATGGCATCATGTTTGTGACCAGAAAATCAAAGAACATTTCGGTACAGTATACAGTTTTAGTTTAAAGACTACAAAATTCAAAAGTACTCTTTACTTTCTTAAACTTTGTGTCAAGTCAAACAAAGATAAACAAATTGAAACTAAGGGAGTAACAACCTTTGATCATTTTTAGTATCAACTATACATGCAGGATTATGATATTCCATTACCAGCAAGAAGACACATTCAAACATGCAGTTGCATTGACAAAAAACAGTAAATTCAGTATAAGCAATTCATAAAATTGCACTACTTGGGAATATACTACAGGCATCTCTCTCTCTCTCAGTCACACACACACACTATCAGATAAAGAAAGGAACTTACTTTTGTAATGTTGTTAGAACTAGATTTAGACTCCTCAATGAGCACAATGTGAATGAGGAAGAAAGTGTATATTTGGAAAGCATTTCGATATGATGCAACTCGATCAGCAAGCGAACACTCATCCTCTTCACTGTCATTCTTCTCTTCATCAGCATTTCCATCCTTCTGTTGAGACACCCTCCAGAGAGAATCCACAGTAGGGAGCAGCACACTGAGATTGGACCTAAGTGAATCCACAAGATTGAGCTTACAGCCAGGAGTAAGGCAAGGAAACTCCTTCATTAACGAATACACAGGATCGAACACATCCTGCTCCTCCACGCAGAATAGCTCTTTGTCAGATAAGTCAAAGGATACACATGTTTAATTGCAAACAAAAAACAGCAAATTTAGAGAAATGAGTTGGAAAAATCAAAAAAGAATGACAACCCAGATGGAAAATTCGAAAAGAAAACAAAAAAAAAGAGAAACCAGATGGGAAAATGGCAAGGAATGTGAATCAAGTACCTTCCCGATGTAATTGAAAATGCAAGGAAACGTTTAAATTCTAAGAGGCTGGTCTAGGACCTTCGCCAGAACCTGGTTATTCTTCTAGTGGAATTGGAAGAATCAAGATTTTGATCACTTTTGCTGCTGTTCTTAGCTCTGGATGTAGTGGAATTTGAAGTATCAAGATTTTGATCACTTTTACTGCTGTTGTTAGCTCAGGATCTAGTGGAACCTGCAAATGTACAATTGTTAGTGTTTGTATAGGATATAGGATGTAGGATGTTGTAAGGAACCTCTGGTGCGATTTATATAGGATTGAAGTTCATTGTCATCAATTACTGAATCAGTCACCTCACTGGAAGCATGAGAATTTGCTTCCGACTCAGCACATGGTGGTTCCAAAGGTGAACATTCTGTTTGCACTTCCATTATTGAATCAGTGACTTCAGAATCTGTTACATGACAAAGAAAATGAAGTTACAGAAAATTCAAGATAACCAAATCAGGAACTAAGCCCACTCCTTTCCATTATAGATCATATGAAACAGAGCAGATGCAACAATACTGTTTCATGTTGGCTTCACTCATTTTGTCTATATAGTTTGCACATTGACTTTAAAAGTTTTATCAATCAGTTTCACCACTAGCCTCTTTATATATCTCCAGCTCTCTCAGCAAAATAACTTTAGAGCTGTTTTTATATCTACTCATAAATGTACAATTCTGAAAAAACCCATCATTTAAATTTTATATGGATTTTTGAAAGAAAAAGTTGTAGTGAAGGATCAACTATTTATACAAGTTACTACCACGTAATAACTTGTTAATAGCTACTACCTCCTCTACATTGTTTTTAAATTATTTGGATGAATAAAAGCACAAATGACTTGTATAAATTAAAGAGACAAACATGAAGCTCTAGGTTCCCTCCACCAAAAATATTTTGAAAATGAGAACTTTGTAAACGAAACATGAAATAGCAATAACTACATAAATAGGCAATAGATTTGGAGAAAACTACCTTTAGTAATTTCAGATTCACCGATTTCCTCTTCTTCTTTTTCAGTCACTGCGATACTCTCTCCAAGCTCTCCACTTTCTGTTGATGGCTTTGAGCATTTTTGGCAGTAAGTTCTTGTTCCTTCCTCTCAATGTCAAATTTATTCAACCTTTCTTCAAACTCCTCAATGCATGATTCGAGTTCAGGTTTAGCAAACTTCTTCCCCTA
>NW_006239157.1:794500-794821 GCF_000226075.1 Solanum tuberosum
TTAGAAATCTCAAAGGACTTTGTTAAGCTTGTAATGTAGGCTTAGGGAAGGTTAGGATATCATTTAGGTATAAGTGACTACACCCTCCTTGAACACTACACAACAACTCATCGTTTCCAACTTTCTCCACTTCTCTTCACAATGCACATTCCACACTACTTTTCAGTTTTCTTTTCTTATTTCTACTCTAGATTCCCCACATGCAACCATTTTCAACTTTTCGAGAATTCAAGCCTCATTTATTCATTTTCTTTCTTCTTTCCTCTTTATTTTTTTCTTTCTTTTTCAAAGTTTTTTCTTTCTTTTAAGACTTCCCATCCA
>NW_006239157.1:795069-800637 GCF_000226075.1 Solanum tuberosum
TTAGGCTCAAAGGGGACAACTAAGGATATATTTAGTACAAAGGTGGGATTTTTAGGCCAAGTGGACTTCAAGAACATAAAAAAAGCCTAAGATCATTTTTCCAACAAAACTCAATCAAGACCAACCGGGCAAGTTCTAGGTGACAAAAGCAAACACAAGGCATTATTCAACAACTCACCACACATGGCCTGCAAATCAATCAAGATGGTTCAAAATCTTACTTCCTTTTAAAAATACAAGTAGTATTGAACATTTTAACCGCTAACGAATCAAAAGTCACAAAAAGAGTGGTAAGAGTTGTCACAAAATCATTCGTAACATGATCAACCTTTTAAAAATGGAGAGGTATGCTCAACGCTATTCACATGCATGACTATGCTCTTAGTACCAACCAAGTCAAAACCTTCCCAAAAAGACGATGATTTTGCCCTTAAAAAAGCCATCAACAAATCCATCATCATGCAACATCATGCATCTATTCGGGAACAGCTACTCAGAATTTGCCACAATCAACGCCAATCAAACACTCACAAGCAATCGATAATTTACCATTAAGAAAGTCATCACTCTCTATCCATCATCGGGCATCGTCAATCCAAATCTTATTATCAAAAGAAAAACAAAGAAGCTACAAACTACAAATCAAAAACTAAAATAGACCAATTTAACACAATATCCACAGAAACATCCACAATATCAAATCCCGACAAGGGCACACCAATCCATAACAAAGAAAGAAAAGTATGCCCGACAAGGGCACAATCATTGTATGCAAAAACAATCAACAAAATGACTACAAGGGAGGCACCCCCAACTGAAAATGAGATGGTGTCCACACAATCAAAATATCAAAAGAGAATACGAGGAACTCCCTGAATTGCATCACTCTCAGCTCGAGCCGGTAGGAAATGTGAGGTCCTCCTCATCCGAAGCACTGCTACCACATAAGCTCCTCAGCTTTCCCTTTAGAAATGCTACAGAGGAGCAAACCATCAGAAAACGGGAGGAAAAGAAGTTGCACTCGGATCCAGCACAAAACAAATAGCACATCAAGTCTCACAAAGGCAGCAAGAAAATGCAAGCAAGATAGGTAACACATTGCTACAAATACATCATCAACAACACCATGGCAGTGGCAAATCAAGTCCTCGATATAGTGGGGAAGGAAGAGAGAAACCACAACAGATGCAAGGTCCTCAAGATAATGAAATCAATAGCAAGAGTAGTCCTCAATATCAAATACTGAATAATGAAGCAACAGTTACAATATTTGAGAAAAACAAACCTGTAGCAGATGCGGAGCAAGTCGAGAAAGAGGCCCTAGCATTGGCAGAGTTCCATGAACCACTTCAAAGTGGATTTTACTAGTGTTGAGGTAGTAGGTGATGATTCTGATATGATTGCAAGGTACCCACTGTGTCCCAGAAACAATTGTTGATTAAGACTAATGATCAACACAAGGAGATTGTACCTGCAACAAAAGCACAATTAGAATTGGCCCAAAAGCAAGCTTCTCCCGTGCAAGTACTACATGAATTTGTTTCTCATCACCTAACGGGTATCACAGGAGTTGCAGTACAGATAAATAATCAGGATAAAGATGGTAAAAGAGAAGATAAAGAGGAAAGAGAGGGACATCAAAATATCAATCAGTTGGTGAAGGATCCTGATTTATCTCCACACGCATTCTTAAAAGCTAAAAAGTGCAAGGCCAGAGTTAATAGTAAACCTACAAGGACACTTCCTAGGAGGAGTGGAAAATCAAGTATTAATGAATTTAAAAGCTTTATTTTGAAACATTAGATCTGTAAAATCCTAACATTCTTTTCACAGAGTGCAAATGCTACACCGACATAATGATATTTCCATTATTGCATTGATGGAACCTTTTCAATATATTAGGCATATACAAAGTTACAAGAGGATATTGGGCAGGCATTATGCAAACTATAATCAAAATGGAAAAAATTGGGTTTTTGTACAAGAGCAATTCATGTAGAAGTACTGGCAGATTCAGACCAACAACTCACTATTCAGCTTTCTTTCCAAGGTAATTACCACTACGGTATATGCTAAGTGTGAAGCTACTGAGAGATTACAGTTGTGGGATGATATTTACCTCTTGAGTCAGAACATGAGACTTCCCTGGCTTGTTTGTGGGGGTTTCAATGTTATTATGAATGATGAGGAGAAGATTGGAAGACTTCCTGTATATCCAACTGAATATAACGACTTTGCTTTTAGCATTAATTCCTGTGATCTTTTTTATATTAATTTCAAAGGTAGCCCTTTTACATGGTGGAATGGGAGAATAGATGATGCTTATATTTTCAAAAGGCTGGACAAGATTGTTCTTAATCAAGCTTTTCTGGGCCTTTTGGGAAGTGTAGAATTGGATCATCAGGCTAGAGTTGGATCTGATCACGCCCCTTTGCTAATATCTCATAATTCGGTTTTATAACTCTATTTTTAGATATTTTAATTATATTTAGGTGAATCCCCACACCCATATCCATACATGGATCCATATCCCCGAATCTTAAAAATTAGATCATGAAGGATTCGACCTCTAGATCCGAACCCATATCAGACACCCGCATCCGAGTCCGAGCAACTTAGTGTGAATTAGTTAAGGTCACAACGAAGGCGGAATGACAATTTGCTAAATCCTCTTTTTCCGGAGGAGGTATGTAATCACATTATTTATAAAGTTGGATGTGGAGAGGATACAGATGAGTGGGACAAGCTATGGTGGATGGCACACAGCTCAGGAAAATTCAATGTTAATAGTGCTTGGAATATTTTGAGAAATACAAGTAACAAGAAGAATTCAAGTTCATTTGGGAAAAAGGAATTCCTTTTAAAGTCTCTTTTTTCATATGGAGGTTATGGAAAAAGAAGCTCCCAATTGGGGAATTTCTAATACGAATAGCCCTGGTAGATGATGTACGGTGGTGTTGTTGTAAAACAATTAGCCAAAGAATCCTACGAGCATTTTTTTATTACTTGTCCAGTAGCTACCACTTTGTGGAAAACTTTTGCAGCAGCACCAGGTTTGCGAGGCCCTTTCCCACATCTGAAAGACACCATGTTTAAATGGTGGAATGCTACATGTTCTGTCAAACTCAGACCACTTTTTAAAGCTGTCCCTACTTTTATAATGTGGCAAATTTTGAAGATGATGAATATGATAAGGCATGGTGGTAAGATGTCTGTGCAAGGTATGATGATGGAGATTAATAGGAACCTTCACTACTTGGCAATTACAAGGTATCCTTGGTTGAGGAACATCCCTGATAGTTGGCCTCTGATCCTGAAATTCTTTGAAGCCTATCCATTAATTGAATGTAAAGTGGTGAAGTGGAAACTACCTTACGAAGGTGTCTATAAGTACAATTCAGATGGAGCTTCAAAAGGAAATCCGGGACCTAGTGCAAGTGCTTTCTGCATTAGAAATAATGCAGGAGAGTTTATAGTTGCTGAAGCTAAAAGCTAGGAAAGTGCTACAAGTTTAGAGGCAGAAGTAGTGGCGTTGAGAAGTGGACTGGAATTTTTATATTTTAAACAATTTGCTGCCTGTTATCCTTGAAACTGATTCTTCACAATCAAACAGATACTAGATGGAATATGGGAAGTCCCACGTATCATGGCTTGTGAAATCAAGATGATAAGCAGATTAATGGCTCATAGAGATGTGGAAATCGAGCATACACTAAGGGAGGGCATCATGCTAGCGGATTTTTTGCTAATCAAGTTTCTGTTTTGAGGTAGTCAAAGATTAACATATAATTCAATACAAGAAGTCCAAAATGAAGGAAAAGCTCTAATAAACATGGATCGGAATGAAATTCCCAATATACGGCTAACAGGATGTCAAAATGAGAACTTCAGAATGCTATAATAACGATATTATGCTAGAAACTGTAAGGCCCCCCAACAATCACAGAGATTTTCACTGGAAGAGAAACAGACTTACTAGATCGTGTGTGAAAGTTGCAATTGGATCTGAATTTTTCTCTCCTCTTTGGCAGTGGTATTACTTCTCTGTGGCATAAACCTGCCTAGAGAGGGACTAAGAAATGATTTCAATTTACAGCGTCACGAAATTCAGTTTTGTACAATTAAAGATTCAACCCAGAACACAATTTAAGATTCAAGATTTAACACAGAAGCACAATTCAAGATCAGACCCAGGTACACATTGAATCTGAAGTCATAAACAATCATTAATTATCATAAGAATGGCTACCCCAATCCAAGATTCCAGAGGAGTTGAATTAAAATTGGAAAAAAAACATCTGGGTTAGGAAATGACACCCAAAAGAACAAGAAAATCGAGATTATGGATTAGAGGAAAAGGGGAAATGGGTGAAGGTAAAAGCATCAGCTTATCATAAGAATGACATAAAACAAAGAGCAAGACAAAACTTTATATGTATAACCCCTCAATTCAAGAAGGAAAAGGGAAATTGTGAAACCTGAAGTTGCTCAACAGGGAAAGGGCCCTCTTGAACATCCTCGATTTCATCATTTTGGTCTTGCATACCTTCTGATTCTTGTGCTGCTACTCCATTGCTAATCTTCTTGATGCTACTGAGAGTAACAGATGATTGAAAGAGACGGAAGAATGGAGGCAAACAGAAATATTCAAAAGCGCGATGAGCCTCTTTATATATCTCCAACTCTCTCGCCAAAATGACTTTAGAGCTTTTTTATCAGTATCTACTCTTAAATGTAAAATTCTAAAAAAAAACCATCATTTAAATTTTATATGGATTTATGAAAAAAAAGTTGTAGTGAAGGACCAACTATTTATCAAAGTTACTACCACGTTATGTTTTGTTTACAGCTACTACCTCCTCTACATTGTTTTTAAATTAATTGGATGAATAAAAGCACAAATGACCCGTATAAATTAAAGAGATAAGCATTAAGCTCTAGTTCCCTCCGCCTTAAATTTTTTCAAAATGAGAACCTTGTAAATGAAACATGAAATAGTAATAACTGAATGAACAGACAATAGATTTGGAGAAAACTACCTGCAGTAATTTCAGATTCACCAATTTCCTTTTCTTCTTTTACAGTCACTGTGATGCTCTCCAAGCTCTCCACTTTCTGTTGATGGCTTTGAGCAGTTTTGGCAGTAAGTTCTTGTTCCTTCCTCTCAATGTCGAATTTATTCAACCTTTCTTCAAACTCCTCAATGCATGATTCGAGTTCAGGTTTAGCAAATTTCTTCCCCTATATGAAGACATTCAAATAGGCAGATAAAGTTCACTGGGTTTCTTCAAGCGCGTTCGCGAAGGGTACTTTCCCTGCCAGAAATTGCATTTTCAGCTCTTGACCTCTTTTTGCTTCAAGTTCACTTGGTTTCTTCAAATATCTCTTAAATCAGCTCTCCATTTCATTTTCCTACAAATATGAAAAAAACCCACATTAAAAGCACCAATTCTAAACTAAAGCAAGCCAAAATAACTACGAAAAGAGCCTCAAATGAGTGGGAATCCACCACTCATCAACACCCCCGACTTAGAAACTTTGTTTGTCCTCAAGTAAAGAAAATCAAAA